>NC_135550.1:7228100-7385600 GCF_964340395.1 Glandiceps talaboti | reverse complement strand
TGACAAAATCTTCTTTGGGGCAATACCTATATGAGCTTGTTAAATCCTATCTTGAAGTTACAGAAGCAAATAGTTCGCCTTATTACTTTCGCAGACTTTCGTGCTCACACTGCTCCTATTTTTCGTAAACTTAATATTTTAGATATTCATAAACAGAGCAAATTTAGTACCTGTATGTTTATTTTTGATTTAAAGAGTAGTCGCTTTGCGCACAGCGTTGATAATTACCTCGACATTTTACCTCATAGTTACTCAACACGACAGGCAACAAGTGACAATTTTTATACTCCAAAATTTAATCTTTCTTTGAACCATCATAGCTTCAAGTACGCTGCAACCAAACACTGGAACTCAATACCAGACTTTATCAAGAATCTCAATAAACGCCATGAATTTAAGTATCACTTGAAGAACTGGCTACTTACCAGCTAAACTTCTCTTTTCAGTGCTATTCCACTGTTATGTTATGTAGATATCATTTACTGTTAATTAATCTACCCATCGGCATATACAGCTGTTATACTTCTTATACCGTTCGACCATCTTTCACAGACGTTCACCTTTAAAAGTATTTTTCGCATTGTGTCTGAGGGTCACATTCAGACTAGTTCGAATGAACTATTTGTGATCCCCGCCAGAAATGTTCACCTTACATGTGTGTGTGTGTGTGTGTGTGTGTGTGTGTGTGTGTGTGTGTGTGTGTGTGTGTGTGTTTTCTAATCTGAATAATTCATAACATTAAGCTCTGTAAATTTATTTGTAATGTCGAGCTCTTTGTACGAGATATTGTCTTTTTTTTCTGGCGAAAATAAACATTATTATTATTATTATTATTCTACGGGATTATGCTGTGCACTGAGATATCCTGAGGAATCGTATGTGCAGCATAGATTCTAAATAAATAATTTATGCTATGATATTTAAATTGAATATTAGTATTATAGCATTGCACATCAAAGACACTATATATTTTACATATAGGGCCTAAAAATAATTGTTTGGTTACCCGACCCCACCTAGCTTTTCACTGCCGATCCTAGACTTTTTTAAGTATTCGAGAGAATTCTAATATTAATTTCTCTACATTCCAAATAAAGTTTTAAATATTGTTTCCTCTCACCTCCCCTCCCCCACCACTATTTTCTACTTATCAGACTTTTCCCACTTTGCATTAATTAGCATATTGAACAAACTCACGTTCTAATTGCCCAATCAACACATAGCGCAGTAAGTGTAAACATCTACTGGTCGGCGACTAATGGCAGTACACGTGTTACCTCCATTTATAGTCGGATCAGTTGATGTTTACACTCACGGCATAATGCATTAAATGTAGGCAAATAACCATTGCGTTTATTCATGAATTAGCAAGCTACTAATTAATGCAAAGCTGATAAACTCAGATAAGACAATGATATCAGGTAGGAAATAGAAGAAGAAAAACAGTGAGAGGAAACAGTATTAAAAATTTTATTTGAAATATACAGAAAATAATATTAGAAATCCCGGAAAATCGAGAGAACAAAATTGAATATTTGTCCTTTTCCTTGTGATTAGGCCTAAAGAGATGTCAAAAATATGCATGGGGCGGGGTGGGGTCATTTTGGAAAATGTTGTGTGTGGGGGGAGGGGGGCAGTTTGGCTTTGGTTTTCGCAGTCATCGAAGGGGGTGGGGGGCGTTCAGTTTGAGAAAAACCGTGTTCAACTTCAATACACCGTCCCCAGTCTGTTAAAAATGACCATCCCATGATAAAAAAAATCCTAAATATCCTCAGCCCCGTCTTGAATTTCTTTTTGAACATAGACCTAAATTGGCGAAATTCTCTGAGCTTTCACTCGATCCACCCAGACTTTGAACGACCAACTTCATGTGAATATTGCGCAAGTCCATGAACTCATCAATACACTCCTATGTAAAATTAGATATGTTGATAAGAAATGTTCATGAGTTGATACAAATGTTCTTATGAAATGTTCCTGTGTTGATACAAATGTTCCTACCAGAAATGTTCATGTATTGATACAAATGTTTCTAAGAATACTTCTCAAAGGGTTGCCGACTGTCTGTGTTCTTTCGGTACCATACCGTACCGACGCGTCATGTCAACAATATATATGCAACATGTTTATGGATACAAAGAAACATGCTATTGCGAGAAAGCGCGCAAATTCGTTATTCGTCGGATTCAGTAGTCGTCGACGAACTTTGGATTGGCGCGCTAAAGTGGGCCACAAACACGATGGAACAAGGATTTCCAACGCCATTTTCTGTTCGAAAAATTATTTTGGATCGCCACATACAAGGACTTTCATTCAGTGAAATTGCGTCAGCTATCGGAGTGTCTAAAGCAACGGTGTACAACATTTGTCATCGATATGTGACAACCGGTGAACTTGCTACGACTACACCGCCACTGCGTGAACGCACAACCGTTACTGACAACATCTTGGAGCACATAGCATTCTATAAAAGAAGACAACCAAGTATCTACGTTGATGAAATTAGAAGAAGTCTAATCGTCGACAACGTATGTACAATCGAAAACGTGCCGTCTAGGTCAGCAATTCACAAGGCGGTTACCAAATATCTAAACATGAGTAGAAAGAAGATTTCTAGTCTTGCGGCAGAATCGATGACACCAGCCGTCGAGCAACGTACACTGGATTTTATGGAAATTGTATCCAATTACAATTTGAACCAAATTCACTGGTTTGACGAGTCATCGGTGATTCGCACTACGGGAAATCGCCGCTTTGGACATGCAGAAATTGGACAGCCTGCTGTGGAAATTCAACGTCATGCATCAAACGCCAATTTCACGATAAATCTCCTCGTTAGTGCGATGGGCGTCGATCATTCCGACATTATAGTGGGGCCGTCGAACGGACTGGAACTACTGAACTTTTTTGACGAGGCTGTTGGTGTTTTGGACGATATTGGAAACCCTTGTTTGGCTGTTGGTGACTGTGTTGTGATGGATAATTGTGGCTTCCACCACGCACGATTTGTTGAACCAAACCTTGAACGGCTCTTAGGCGAGAGAGGGGTACAGCTCATTTTCCAACCGCCGTACAGTCCCCAGTTCAACGCATGCGAGCCTTGTTTCAACTACATAAAAGGCGAATTACGAGAAAATCAAGAATTCACATACAGATTCACCGAACTTGCTACTGCCAATGCCATCGCAAGAATTACACCAGGTGCTTGCCGATATTTTGCAAGAGAATGTGGTTATGTGTAACCAGCTTCAAATATAAGTCTTAGTTCCTTTACAGTATTGTTACGATTTATACCTTCACTCACATGTGCCCATGATGTAATTTGAACCACAGTTGGCATCCAGACTACAAATATAATGACGTTTCACGACTTTATTTTTAATGCTGACAAGACGAAGACAGTAGTGATAGCTACTTGTGAAAGATGACACTGCACCTTTACAAATTACACGCTTTATAACAACTCAAACCATCACGTTAATATATTGGGCAGTGTTGTTTAAAATGACGTTCTCGCGTTGCCTAGTTACCAGCTGACGTTTCCATGATGCCAGTTGAAATAGCAACAGACTTGACTAATTATATTAATTATGAAAGCACAGATTCGATATCAAACTAGCTTATTGTGTGCATCAATAGTCTGGATTATGTGTTACTAAGTTACAACATTGTTTTATTGGTAAAAATCAGAAGGAATTTTAATTTCATTAATAGAAATTTGCATATTAGCCTTCTTGAAGACTGTTAAACCATACCATGGATTCATTGCATTTTTTGTTTTAAAAAAGGCATCAAGATTTTCATAACAGATCTTTTTGATGTTTTGTGAGCAAAAGAATAACATGATTTAGCATTATGAACATTATCAAACATTTGAGATGTTTAGTTGTCACCTAGCATGCACAGATAAATGTTATTAGAATGAGATTCATACCATACAATCATATTGCTGTGTACACCTTTCATGCATCTTTGTCACTCATACAATAAAGCATGTTATACTTCAGAGAATACATGTATCTTTTTTATTATGTCAGTCATAAATAAAAAAACAACCTTCAAACTCAATAACACAGTGATTACATGCAATGATAGCATATATTGTGGATCAACTTGGAAGTATAACCCAGGTACACTTCCTTGGGAACAGCAACTTTCAAAACTCTATTATTAACAGGAAAATGGAAATTAACAACTGTGATAAAATGTAAACCACACTGACTTCTGTGTTCACTGCAATCATTGCAAAACATATATTATAAAACTTCTAAACAAAATGATTTGATTCATTTGAAATTGTTGACAAGTACTACTGCAGGTGAAATTACTACTTTACTGCACCACATGGTCATCATTTTAGACAACTCACTGCAACGTTTACAGTGTGACCTCTAAAGTAGAAAGTTATATCGAGTGATATTATACAGTAACAGTCCAATATCTTGAAGAGATGATATTGCATGTAAACTCAATAACTAAACAACAACTGTAAAAGCTACACTTTTAGAACAGCATAAAATATTCCAAAATCATGTCATAGTACATATTGTATGCACTAGATACATTTTCAACTGTTTGTTTACTTTTTAATAAGAGGTACCAAGAGGTAGCTTTGTCATAATTGTGTCAAAGATGGAGAAAAAACAGGAGCTTCAGTGCAAGTGGTAGTTTTCATTTTATAGGAAATTCCACTTGGGGGAAAAAACTAAAACCAACACAACCACATTAAAACTAGAAAGTGACATGCTTGACTGCAATGTGAAATAGTAATAATCAGTAATAAAACACATCCCCCACCTGAACATCAAGGCCAAACTATCATGTCCCTTAATCATTTAATGGTATCAATTTCTCCCTTGGTTTACATCCCTACCTGATGATAATGTTCAACTATTTTAACTTTCAAATGTTATCAAAATTTTTCCCTTAGTTTACATCCCCATCTGAAAATCTATACCTCCCTAGCTAATTATCCCATAATGTTACCAAAATTTCTCCCTTAGTTTACATCCCCCACCTTATAACTAGGTCAAACTATCTTGTCCCTTGATATCATAATTTTTCCCTAGTTTACATCCCCATCTAGGCCTCACTAGCTAATTATGTCCCATAATTTTATCCCCATATCTCCCTTAGTTTACATCCCCACCTGAAAATGTAGACCAAACTGTCTTGCCCCTTATCATTATCAAAAATTTTCACTTATTTTACATCCCCTGCTCAAAAGCTAGGTCAAACTATCTTGTCCCGAAAACGTTATCAAAATTTCTCCCCAAAATGTACATCCCCAACTGATAATCTAGGTCAAAATATCTTGTTGCTTATTATTATCAGAATTTCTCCCTTAGTTTACATCCCCACCTAATAATCTAGGTCAAACTATCTCCACCCTCACGTTATCCAAATTTCTGCCCAACCTGAAAATCTAGGTCAAACTTCCCTAAGCTTCTTCTGCAATGTCATAAACTGTATACTTCATGTCCCCAAGTCTCAGTGACAAACTATCTTGCTAAATGGTGAGGAAAATAAGATCTTGCCAGCATTTTCTACTGAGCCCATATGCTCAAATGTTTATACCTCACCTGAAATATATATCAAACCATGTTCTAGTAAACCCTGCCCCCATGATAACAAAACCAAATTACCTTGTTTTAATAAACTTACAATGTAACATATAACATGTCATCAAAATTGCTGATAGCTTTTATCATTCTGATATTTCAAATTGTCCTTGTTAAAGTAAACTGGCCACAATACAACATGGTTACAACAAAATATAATAATACATGTCAAACTAATTTCAATGTACAAATAAAGTGATTGAAGTGGAATCATTTTACTCCTATCTTTTCAAAGTCTGATTTTCCAATTGTTTTTCATAGAATAAAATCTTATACTTTGTTCAGTCACAGGTCTATGTTTACAAGTTTTTCATTTAGTGATAATTTTGTTTCTTCACACAAGTATGTTTTTATTGTCATTATAAAATTCACAATTTGCCTGCTTTTTGTGCAATATCAGCTAGATCAAATAATGTCATATGTGCAGATTTTGCAGTCTGCTCAGACAAACTGTGCTGCACTGATGTTGCACCATCGATATCAACAGGGGGTGCATCAGTTCCAGCTGATCCTGGATTAATATCCTGTGTAATACCAGCAGAGGGAGGAACACCAGTTCCTTGGGTTAAATTAGAGATTGTTACAGGTACACTTGGTTGATAAAAACCATGGGATGGGTGTGTTACAGTAGATACTGTATTACCTTGTACGATACTAGACACACTAGTATTACCAGTTCCATGTGATGTATTAGAAATCTGGCTTTGCTGTATACATGTAGGTTGGCAAGTAGTGGGGGGTGAAACAGTCATGGCTGGTTCTAGATTACCTTCGATAACACCAGAGGAGGGACAAGGGATTGTAATGCCAGTTCCCATTGATGTATTGGAGATCCTGCCTTGAACACTTCCTTGGTAAGTAGCAGGGGGTGTAACAGTCATGACTGGTTCAGGATTACCTTCGCCAACACCGGAAGAAGGACATGTGACAATGTCAGTTCCCATTGATGTATTGGAGATCCTGCCTTGAACACTTGGTTGGTAAGTAGCAGGGGGTGCTACAGTCATAACTGGTTCTAGATTACCTTCGATAACACCAGAGGAGGGACAAGTGACTGTAATGCCAGTTTCTGTTGATGTATTGGAGATCCTGCCTTGAACACTTGGTTGGTAAGTAGCAGGGGGTGCTACAGTCATGACTGATTCAGGATTACCTTTGACAACACTGGAAGGACAAGTGACAATCATGTCAGTTCCCATTGATGTATTGGAGATCCTGCCTTGAACACTTGGTTGGTAAGTAGCAAGGGGTGCAACAGTCATATAAGGTTGTGGGTTAAATGGCATGATACTGGAGGATGAATTTATACTTGTTACTGTTGGTGTAGATATTCCAGCTGATTGATCAGGTTGGTAAGTAGCAGATGTAACACTCATGGGATAATAAGGGTCATCCTGCATATCGATTGAGGTGGGTGAAATACATGTTATTGGTGGTGCAATGTTGGAGATCCTGGCAGATTCCATTTGGTAAGTAGAAGAAGGTGTAACAGCCATTACTTGTTCTGGATTACCCTCAGTAAAACACGAGGAGGGGGCCACAGTAATGCCAGTTCCTTGAGATATACTGGAAACCCTACCTGGAACACTTGGTTGGTAATAAGTAGGGGGTGTAACAGTCATAGCAGGTTGTGGGTCATGTGGCATGATACTGGAAGATTGAGAAATTCTTGTTCCTGTTGGCACGACCCTAGCTGATTTCCCTGGTTGGTAAGTAGCAGTGGGTGCAACAGTCATATAAGGTTGAGGATCATAATGCATACCCAAGGACTGGCACATGCTTGTTGGTATAGACATTAGGGAAGGTTCCTGATGTGTGTACATAGCAGGGGGTGTCACAGTCACACCAGATACTTGGTCAGCCTGCACACTAGTGGAAGTGGAAGGAATACTAACATGAGATTGTCTATTGGTCATCCTGGTTGGTTCACTTGGTTGGTAAGATGTACATTTTCCTTTGCTTGAAGACACCATATGTGAATGTGTTAATGTTGATGTAACTCTTGGTACTCTTGTCTCCTCGTGACTTGTCATGTAACCTGGTAGTTGAGGAGGTGGTGCCCAGGGATAGGGAAATGGCATATATGGAAACCATGGATGTGGAGAATGGGAAGGAAAAGTACTTTGAATTGGTGCAGAACTCGTTCTTGAAGCCTCATTCTTCCGAGGTGATGTGATGGATGATTTCTCTATTATACGCGTGGCATCTGTGTCATCATCCTCAATGTTTATGTTATGATCACTAATTGAATCTTTAGCCCTTTGTATTATCCTTGGGAATTCAACAGCATCATTCATGCTTGGTGATGGGAGTTTACCATCCAAACCAACTTTCAACAATCGAATGTCTCTGAGTAACTTTGAACGTCCTTGAGGCCCCAAGTATTTTTCAGGATATAATTTTTGCAGCCTTGGTTTCAGCACTGTTGCAAACTGTGTGTGGTTTTTCTCTAAGAAAATTTTCAAACTATTAAGTTCTGATTCAGTTTCTTTTAATTTGTCTTTTACTGTTTTTATCTCCTTCTCTTTCTGGAAGAAAAAAACAAAACAAGAACACCATATTAATTTTACAACCATGTAATTAAAATATATTAATTGCTTGTTAGTGTATAGCCTTTGAATGGTTGCTGTAGGATTAAATGATTTTTAATTCATAGCTAAAATAGTGTTATATGTAACTATCAATTTACTACCAATTTACAGACCAATTTAAATTGAAAAGGTAAACAAACCCGTGAAACCATATCTACTTTTAAAAAACCCAGAAATGTTATGACATAAAGATTGATTTATTTTCAAAAGATTATCAAACCAAGTAATTACTGTAAGCAGACTGCGTAGACATGGAATTATTTTTGATTATATAATACAATAATCATTCTAACAAATACGGGTTATAGAATTCTATCGACATCTCGATAAATGTATAAACAAAAATCTAGAAGATTTATCATTTTTCGCACGGAAAATCTGAGGTTTTCGGATAGAGAAAACAAACATCCCATAAATAACGGAAAAGGTAAATATCGCACAGACCTGTTTAATAAGTTCAGAATGCTCTCTGTGTTTTTCAAGTTTGCCACAATACATGAAGCCAGGGCAAGTTTCGTAAACACAAGCGGCTTTGTTTTTGTTCCCACTTTCTCGATGTCCTTTATGATGACAGTTCTTACAAGTGGCAGACTCAATAACTCTCAGTCCTGGTAGTGCGAGCACGGGAAGTGGCGGAGGTGTTGATTTTAAATCATCGTAGTCTCGCTCAAATGCCATTTTTTCAGCCAATAAACTGTCCCGTTTGTTGATGATTTCATCTTTCCGTTTCTCTAGCGTAGGCCCTTCCGATGCTTTTATTTTGGAAACCGCAGAATCGTCATCATACTCGAGGCGACGTTTCTTACTTGTATTAGTAAGCTCAACATCAGCATACTTGCCAGAAACTGACGGTGATGTACCATCCTGTACAATAATTTTCCCCTTCAGAACGCCGCCACGGCATTTTAAATTTTGGCTCAGTAGTTGTCTGAAGCGATGATTTTGCGGTATATCAATCAGTTGCTCGTCATCATCCTCAACTTGCAATCTTGGGGCGTTCATACGACGAAGAAAATCTACATCTTGAACGACGAGATTTACGAATTGTTCGTAAGATATGCTCATAAAATCATGCTCACTAATATATACTGGGACGATCCGTGGTGCCCCATAGTACCTGAAATGTATGTTGAAAACAAACTCGGACGCCATTGACACGACAAACAGAGGGGGAAATAAATGCGTGGCACTATCAAGATCAACTTTGGTATAACTTCAGCAAGCTTCAAGCATGTGACAGAATTGCACTGTTCGCATGCCTTTGTAGTTTGCGATGTTGAATAAATATTGTCGACAGAATGTCTACCGAAAGAATACAGACAGTCGGCAACCCTTTGAGAAATATTCTTAGAAACATTTGTATCAATACATGAACATTTCTGGTAGGAACATTTGTATCAACATAGGAACATTTCATAAGAACATTTGTATCAACTCATGAACATTTCTTATCAACATATCTAATTTTACATGGGAGTGTATTGATGAGTTCATGGACTTGCGCAATATTCACATGAAGTTGGTCGTTCAAAGTCTGGGTGGATCGAGTGTAATTTTCAGTCAACTTTTAATACTTTTAAAGCTTGTGAATCTTTATTTTTACGTGTAGTCTATACATGCTTTACCTTTGTTTCCAAAAGTGTGGTGTACGGTATGCAATCAATGGCATATTGTTCAAAAGATCACGAAGAGCGTGACTGATACTACCATGGTTTTTTTGACCTCATGGGCGGGGCGATGCCAATATATTTGAATATCAATAATATTTGTACATTTATTATTGTCAATGACATACAATACAACAATGTGTATTTTGCATGATTTATTCAGCGCCAATAGGACAAGCTTATGAGCGGAGTTTGCGCATTGAACATTAGACCGTCGGGCAGAACAAGACAGGACAACAGTGAAAGTGCGAAGTCTTTTTACGAGATCTACAATTTTACATAGAAAACCACAATCATGTCTGAAAACGACGCCGAAAAGGGGCATATGGACGAAGAAAAGCCAGTTGTGAATCACGAAGGCGAACCTAAAACCGAAGAAGAAGCTAAAGACAAACTCTTGGACGAGAAGGCTGATGCAGTTTACTCTAAAGATGGCGCGGCCGATCCTGGCGCAGTCCATGTAAAACTATCCACCGTGAAACATGCAGGTCTCGACAAAGAACAGCTAATGGAACAATGTAACACGCCGATGTGGAAAGCTGTTCGTATCATCCTCTTGGTGGTTTTTTGGTTGGCGTTCGTGGCGATGTTGGTAGCTGTTATCATTTTGGTCGCTACTGCCCCCAAATGCCCTACAAACAAAGCGTGGTACCAAACTGGTGTATCGTATCAAGTCTACCCAAGATCTTTCAAGGACAGTGATGGAGATGGACATGGCGACCTCAAAGGTAGAATTTTTTTTTAAAATTTGAATTGGTCACCATGTACGCGGTGTAAATATTTGCGGTGTACTATTACTAATTGTTGAAATATGTGAACCAAGGTCATGGTGGCAAAGCCAAAGGCCAACGTGTGTAATGACGTTGTAACTCACTGGATAAAACATCTGTAATAATAATGTTACCGGATCGGACAAAATTAAAATTCAGAAATATTAATGTAGGTTGTTATTTTTCTGAAAATTAACTATAAAATTGTAGAATTGTCGTCTTCTTTAATCTGTTCTTTATTTTACATACACATATTTGATTGCATCAGCCTAGGCTAAAGTGGAGTACATTGAATATGGCGGAATATTTCACACAAAATGGCGGATTATTGATGAGCCCGCCTATTTCTGACAATATGTTGATAGATAATAGAATACTTCACTATTTGCATGTGATTTGGGTGATGCAATCTAATTTGCATATGTATTTTATCTCAAAACATTGAAATGCTAAATAGACAATAGTAGTTGCATGCCATATCTTGCATAGTTTATTAATTGCTATTTCTGAATAAAAGTATATTATTCATGTGAAAATTTATTGAAGATATTCATATTCAAATTTTGAAACTAATGTTACATTCTGTAGATACATAGGTTTTTATTAAAAATAGACAAAATGTTTTTGCTGTACATGATATCTATAGAAAAAAGTACTTTATAATATTTCAAAGAAGTAGACAATGAAACAAAATTTATTATTCTTTTTAACTCTGATCAAATACACATATTTATGGCACTGACAACTTTCATAAAATCAGCACTTATCAAAAGGAAAGACATTCTGAAGAGTTAAACGATATATATTACATTTATCTAACCTAAAGTTTAAACTTTCGCATAAACCTTATTTTGTTATTTTGTTAACTAAATTTATTACTGTACTTTATATATTTACTATTTTTTTTAGCACCAAACACATTGCAGAAAATTCAATGAAAAAATGTATTAATAATTTTTTAACGGATGCAATAAATATTGTATCTATCTAGAATGTGTCTATGAACTGTACACATATAGCAAATATTCCATAATGGAGAAATGAGTATACTGAAATGTGAAAGAACAATGTATATAAAAACTTATGATTATAGTACTTGCTGCCAAGCCTTGACATGTGACTCCCCTTTTATTAAAAATGTATATTAACAGTACTTCATGCTTGCTCTTCAAAAAATTACAGGTATTGAATACAAAGTGCCATATCTACAAGATCTGGGTATTGAAACTTTGTGGCTTGGTGCCATTTACCCCTCTCCAATGGAAGACATGGGCCGTGATGTGACCAACTATACCGATGTACATGAAGACTATGGTACTCTGGAGGACTTCAAGTCTCTGCTGGCTAAGATCCACAGTGAAGGTCAGTCATTGGTTTCATGAGTTATGTCTAAGGTCATTTATGTTTGATGAAATGCTGTAAAGTTCAAAGTCCAAGGATAGAATTTGTATAAAGGACTGTCATTTTCAGTTCATGTCAGATTTAGTCTTTGGACTCAAACTATGTAGAAAATGAGGTCTGGCAGTTGTAACTGTACTGTAGATATTATTGTAGGCAATTCTCAGTACCCATGATAGCATTTTACCTCATGCTAGAGGGTGAAAATAGAACAAGAAGGTCAACTTATTCTCACCCATGCATATAGTAATGCATGTGGAGCGGAAGTAATGGTGTCAACCAAGAAATCGAATTCATTATTTTTTTGATGTGCCTAGGTAGTAATATTCTATTTCAGGTACTGAGAATTACAAGCTATAGCATACATATATTATCAATATAATTTCTTATAAAATATGATTTAAATAGAAAATGATTAGGAATATTTTGTTGGCGATGTGTAATAGAGAGCTAACCTGACCAATAATTAATCATATGAAAAAGAATAACCCATCCATTGGAACGTCGGTTAACAACTGCCAATGATGAGCTATACCTCAATTTTATGTACGGTTTAAAAAATTAAGGGAAATGAAATGAGCTTCATGACAATACAAAGTTGAATACAACACTGACATGTGGGAGTCTTTCTGTATCTTAATTGATAGGTATGCGATTGGTATTGGAATTCATCCCCAATCATTCCAGTGACCAACATGATTGGTTTGAAATGAGTATGAGTAGCAAGAATAATCCATACAGTGACTACTATGTCTGGGCAGACAGTCCTACTGATAAACCTGGCAAGCCACCAAGTAACTGGGTAAGTCATATGAAAATCACTGAAGGCAAAAATTAAGCTGATGGATTTCAGTATGTGGTAATTCGTGTGACCATTTTGTAAACATCAACCTAGGCATGAATGTAGATATATGGAGAAGAATTTAGTTATGATCTGAAATGAATGAATGCACTACAGTTTTGTTAAGCAGTAGAGGACACAGTTGTATTAAGAATGGCCAGTATTCATGTCACATACTTTGAGGTCACAGGGCAACCCTGTCTCATTGACACCAGACCCATGACAGCGGTAATTCTATACACAATGAATAGAGGACCTGACCTCGGTTTCCAGTCATGGGAGTTTGTTTCAACTAGGTCAGGATCACACATGGAGGTTGTCTAGGTAGCAATGATTTGCATACTGTAGTTCAAATGGTTGTGTCACCAATTGTTCACATATAAATTCTATGTTTACAACACATTAATGTATTTTGTTGAAGTAATTCTAATTATACCCAAATTAGAAATCTACTGCAAACTGTACTGATTTGCTCTTTGAAAAATAAGTTACGCTAGCATAAAAACATGATAGTCCCTATGGATTTGTTGAACATAGATTTCCTAGACAAAATGTTTGAAATTCATCAGTGTATTGGTACTCTAGTATTAGAGCCATTAATTAGCAAATTTATCTCATTAGAATTTCTCTACATTACGCTCATTGCAATACCTTGTCTTTCATGAGATTTTACTAAAAAAGAAAAGGGGTGTACTGATAGTTGATATCTGTTACATAGTAGTATGTGAATAGTGTGTTCTTACTTCTTGATCAAAATATTATATAGGATATATAAAAGAACGTAACATCAAGAAACAACACTGGACAGTCTGGTTACAGTCCTTTTAATGTAAAGACATTGATCTAGATGTTGTGTGGTATATATATTTTCTTTTGTTACATTGGTATTTATTTACAAAGTTATTTGCACTGTCTTTTGTTTATAGTTGAGTCGCTATGGAGGGTCAGCTTGGACATTCTCTGATGTACGTAACCAGTGGTACCTGCATACTTTTGGCAAGAACGAACCCGATCTCAACTTCCGTAGTGAAAATGTCACTAGAGAAATTGCTGTAAGTATTAGGGATCAGGGGACCAAGTATCCTGAAACTTAGTGAAAGTGTTAAGTTTTTTAAAATCTTTGCTATTTGAAAACTTGTTCATGATACTTTGCAAATAATAAAAAGTAATTTTTGGGGTTCACCATCTTGTTTTTCAAGGAAACCAACAATCTTGTATATTTGCCACTGTGTTCAGTGGCCATGTTCAAGTGTAAAATGGAATAATTTTGATGGCATTTTGACCTCTACTTTGTACAGAGACCCCTGACTTGTTCTCTTGATTTTACCTGCAAATGGGTTGACTTTTCTTGACCAATGTAATAGAGAAAATTTGTGATTTTTTTTCCTAATGTGCATACTACAAATAAAGGTGATTGCATTTGTGTTATTAATAGCTTCAGTATCATTTTACCGAACATAGAATTGATAATGTAATCTAATTGAAATTGTAGGATGCCATGAAATTCTGGCTGGAGCTTGGTGTTGATGGTTTCTATCTGCCATATGCCAACCAGTTGATGGAAAATGCCATTCTGACCTATGATGAACAAGATAACATATACTTCAAGAGTCATGTCAACGACACCAAGGTAAGCAAAAAGTGTTTCCAATTCACGGTACCTGTAATAGCATTTTACCTCCTGCTAGAGGATCAAAATAGAACAAGAAGGTTGACTTATTTTTGTGCCATGCCTATATAGTATTGCATGTGAAGTGTGTGGAGTGGAAGTTATGGTGTCGATCAAGAAATTGAATGTTATTTTTATGATGTACTCTAGGTTTTAATATTCTTTTTCAGGTACCGAGAATTGTAGGAAAAGGTCAAAACTTAACTCAGGAACAGTTTATTTTAACAAGATGACTGCATGTTTATTATATTAGTAGGAATTTGGGAAAATGTACTGTTCAAATGTAAATGTTTTAATCCATTGAGATTTTCTTTGCTGTATCCGTCATTCTGCATGGAGTTATTTAGTAAATACATAACTGCTAATTTAAGTATTTTTGTGTCTTGCTTTTAGACACCTTATGAGAAGTTGCTGCACAACAACACTAGAGACCAACCAGAAACCCATGACCTGTTGGCTACATGGAGATCACTTATGAATTCCTACAGTGGACCAGATACTGATGATTATAAGTAAGTGATGATGTCCGTAGATGTAACATTTTCACCTAATCAATGGCAGATCTCGGGGCTTGAATGATTCGAATGTATGTCGATGTAACATTTTCAACTAATAAATGACTGATCTCGGGCATGATTGATTCTGATATCTAGATTTTCAAGTGATATGGGACTGACCTCAAGGCTCGAATTTATCGCATAATCTTGATAGTCAGATTTAGCCAATACAAGTGAACTGTTTCAGCTCCAGGTTTCTGTTGATTTTTATCAAACTAACATGCTATAAGTAGACTGTCTCGGACTACTGCTAATTTGGAAGCAAGATACAATGCTTAGTAGTACATTTTCCTTGGACTACTGCTAATTTGGTAGTCTAGATACAATGTTTATTTGTCTTGTTCCAGACTCCTGCTAATTTAGGTGGCTAATATGATATTTAGTAGTGTTCTACCTTTGGAGTACAGCTGATTTCGAGTTCTGAGCCTTTCCACTTACTCAGGTCTATATATGTAATGGAATTGCCACTTTCTTTCAATAATTGCATACGCTGGTTTTGTTGCAGGGTGCTTGTAGCCGGAGCTCCATCGTCCAGTATTGAATCTCAGATGGAATACTACGGAAGCAAGAAGAAAGAGGCTGATTATGCATTCAACTTCCAACTAATGGACTTGTGCACAGGATTTCCTAAAACTGGTGGTCATAAAATTAGTTCCTTAGTCAAACCATGGTTGAATGCCAAATCAAGTGGCAAAATTTCCAACTGGGCTGTAAGTGTTTATTTATTTTTTTGTCTCGCCAAAAAGAGTACACATCAGCGTGTCCTCTAAGCCATTTTGATGCGCCACTGTGACGCACACAATTTCTAGTGCCGCACCAAAATTTGGTGCTCCCCTATCTCTTACTCTGTGGTGACTCAAGAAATGCCAATTTTGATCATTTTGACTCACAACAAAATTTGGCTATCATTAGAGGACACACTGGTCCACATACATCACTAAAAAGCTATATGTTTATATATGTTAGTATGTGTTGTAGATAGAACAGTCATAAAATCCATATTCGGAACAAAATTTTGATGTTTGCATTGGTTGATTTGTATTACAGCTGGGAGATTCTGATCATACCCGTGTTGCTACACGATGTGGCAGTCACATGCTGAAAGCTATGAATACCTTAATGTTGACATTACCTGGCTCTGCCACTGCCTATTATGGTGATGAGATAGGTATTGAAGATCTGGACATTGATTCATCCAAGTCCTTGGATCCTAGTGTCAGCGTTAACACCGTAAGTTTTGGGTTGGTGATGTTCATGATTGAGGGAGGGTGGCCGGGTAGCTAATAGCAGGAGAATGAGAGAGAAGTAACTGATATCACTTTAAAGGAGATATCAGCGGATTTGGAGACAGAAGCTGTCGACACAACTAGGTTTACTGATGCAAAACAAGGATACACATTTTGTTTGATAATGTATTCTATGAAAATGATATTTTTGTATACCACTTATTTTCTGTTTCTGTTTGACTGATTTGTTATTTTCATTTACAGCCTTTGATTTAATAATTCACATCTGAAACAGCAGTACAGAAATGTTTTTAAAAAATTCAGCAAGTTAGTCCTCCCCTATGAACCTATATTGATGAAAGTTATATGTCCACATATTTAATTGCGTTGCCAAGTTGAAACATACCTGTTATCTCAGTGATGCATTTTTCTGCATACTGAGAAAAGTCCCTTTTTGTACACTGACATACCATGATGGACTTTTAACGGAGGTATCGTAGAACTGAAAGTTAGCGTCAATGCTTCAGGTCAATTTAGGATTAGTGTACATGATTGGTGTGAAAATGAAGAATATTGCCTACTTTAGTGTCCCCTAGTCTTTGTATATATGATATTGTGTTTGTATCCTCTTCAATTGTTAGTTGTTTGAGTGGACAAAACCTTATTATGACATCTATTTCTGAAGTGTCCTCTTTGTTTCAATTACTATATAATTATTTGATTATTTATTTTTCATTTGTTTATTTCTTTATAGCATTCTAGTTCACAAATTGCAACACATCCACATGTGTTGACAAACAAAATCCACTCTCGGCTCGGTGCATCCTCAGAGACTAGACTGCCTCAATTTCCCTTCAAATATTACCGCACATTGAACGACAAAGTACCAGAATAAAGAGTACAATATATAGCAAAAGGCCAATACATCAAGGTTCCTTCCCTGGCACATTGACCCAGCTTTTGTCCCATTCACAGCGCGTCATTCGTTTAGTGCAAAAAGAAAGAATGGTACCAGTATATCCACACATACCATTTCTACTTTTCTATTGCTTTTACTTCCATATCATCAAACCAGTAATCATTTACAAGGAACACATAATTGCATGTTCAGATTAGCTATTTCTTCGAAAATTAATTTATTACTCGGATTACTGATCCTGATCTGTCGATCTTGATCCCTTCTATTATAACAATTCTTATTAAATAAAATCTATTTTTTCATTATAAAAAAAAAATGCAAGAAAAATGACTATCAAGTGATTGTGATTCATGGGTGAAGGTACATCATAGTTAAAAATCATTGATGCTTCAATATAACACTGCATTTCTCTCTCAGCGGGATGTTTCCGATCAGACATCTAACTCTACTACTGTCTCTGAGAATAATACAAGCATTGCCCCAGAACTTGAAACTAGTACTCAGATTGATGCCATTTTGTACAAGCCTTCTGAGTCGCCTATGGTAAGCACATCGACATTGACACCAGGAATCCACTCTCAACCTCCATCATGTCTGAGCTAACGTTAAACCTATCAACAAACACTCCGCATCTGCACCAAATCCTCATTTATATCTTACCATGCATCCACAATCATAAATTAAAAAGTGATAACAGGTTTAAGGTTCATCTTGTAAATAATCTTCTAATGGCAATATAATGTAATAATATATGTAATGTACTTGTTCCCTGTAGCCGTTTGTAATTACATGAATGTTGTTTTGTTAGAATTTGTTTGTGCATTCTTTGTTTCTCAACTCAGTTTTGTCCAGAACCACCGCATTTTCCCATCCAGCAGATTTGGAATCCCATGGGCCGTCTTTGAGATTACTCTATGACTTGAAATAAAATATGTTTTGATCATAAGTACACCTTCAAACGACTTCTTGATGTGTGCTTGTCATAAGAATATGCTGTACCAAACCAAAGAAAGTTTTGAGAACGTGCATTGTCATTTATCAAAAATGCAACTTGTAATGACTAAATCTGAACTTGAGTACAACGTGTGCAAAAATTAGATGGCTATAATATATTAAATTTCTTTTCAAAGTTCATTCCTCAAAATTTCACGTGACAGTTTCTGAAGTTTTGATCAGCTGGTCGCTGCTGCATACTTGTCTAAACCCTCAGTCAACTTGTTTTGAAATGAATTATTTTATATGTACTGCCTGTCGTCAGTAGTATGATCTCAGAAAGCCTGTGGTCTGAAGAATCTGTTCTATTCCTTACACTATCACCTCACTTCTTGCAAACAGCCAAGTATCTTGTATGTGATAAGGGCAGATTTTGTGTATTTTCTTGGTTATATTTTGGCTTCTCATGCATAGGTAAGATGCACATGGTCATGGGTGCCCATAGTACGACTTGTTTTGTTTTTGACAAATTCCGGTTTTGCTTTTTTTTACGTAGGTTGTTTATTATAACCTGACTCGTGATAGGTTTGTGTCACCAATGCAGTGGACCTCTGGTGATCTGGCAGGCTTCACCAATGGTTCTGAATCATGGACCAATGTGAATGATAACTACGTGTCAAACAATGTTGACGTAAGTGGACTTTCGTACCAATGACAGATTTCTCCCTTTAAGGGGGGGGGGGGGGGGTTAAATTTAGATAACTTAAGGACATAGTTTTGTATATGTGTTATGATCACCTTCACCATATAGTCAAACTGGTTACTCTAGCACAAGAATCCGTGCTCGCCCCCACCACCAATAGTTTAAGGGTATTGGTTAGTTGGTATATAAACCTGATGACATCACGTCCCATGTGATTTAATCACACACAGCTTTACTACTTGAAGATTAATGAGCAATTGTCGCAATGAAGTAACCAATTACAACTGTCTGTCAGCATGTGATGGATTGCTACTGGCATGCAGTGTCCAGCCTTTCCCCTGGAGGCAGTTTTGTTGAATTTTCGGTTAAATTTGTCAGTTTGACTACGTGGAGAGGGTAGTGATCATAGAGAACATAGGTATAGGATCTAGACTACAAGAACATTCCTATATAAATTAGCACATTGTTTTCTATAAACCAGAGTGTGGAACCCTCTACTCTGAAGTAGTGTAGAGATTGTGGCTATTGTTTCTTCCCATCATGCCTAGCGCAACTCTTAATGGTTGTGTATTCAAACCTAAAATTAGATTGCGACTTTGTACAGCGATGTTCATGATATAGTAATCATGTTCACGTGGTACTGCTCATCTTTCTCATTCTGATCACATGCTGATGCTATTGACTGGGGTAAATTTAAAAACCAAATAACCACCAGTTTTCTGGCCAGTGCTTCATTAAAGTGAGGAAAAAAAATGCTAGGATGATGTCTGACGTGATGAGAAGAGAACCATAGCCAGAATCACTACTTGACTTGACTTTAGGCTAGGTTGAATGTTGCTCATTGATCACCAAAACTGAACACAATTATTTTTGCTGTTCATTTCCAAAGTGAAGTAACCATGGTGTTCAAATATACCTTTACTTCTTCAGAGTCAAGTAAATGACACCACGTCAAGCCTGTCCAAATTCAAGGAGTTGATCTCCCTAGTGAGAGCACAGCCATCCCTGATTGGAGGTACCATGAGAGAAATGTTGGTCAGCGATACCATCTATTCCTTTGTCCGTGTCTTTGACCGCTGGCCAGGATATTTCGTGGCCATCAACTTTGACAGTCGTCCAAATCTACGTCCTTTCAGTAGTCTGGAGAAAGAGTTGCCCACCAGATGCAAAGTTGTGTTTGCTACCCACACAACATATAAAGCAGGGGAGGTCATTGACTTCAATAGTCTGCTGTTGGATGCCTACGAGGCTGTCGTGGTCCAGTATGAACGCTAAGCTGTGTTTCTTATTTTCTTTCTCTAGCAAGGTGAATTTCATGATACATTTGTACTACTAAAGACAAGTTCTTGTGATAAGCTGTTGACAAAGACATGTATCTAACTTAGAGCTTTGATTTTACTGAAAAAAAAGTCATGTATTTGAAAAGATTGTAGTTCACATTCATATTAATATATCAAGCTCTGGAGTACATGTATGTGAAGTACACATTGCTTTTGAAAGAAGAAAACCAGATACAGGCACAAAATAAATCAATGTGATTTATGTAGCATTTTAGATGTAGTGATAACGGCTATCTGCAGTTAAGATACATGTGTGTTTGCCTTCTCAAAATTGTTATTGTTGCAAGAAATAACTTCAAAAAGCTGAAAGTAATAAAAGAGAAAACATGATGCATACTAACAGTGTTCATTGACCATGAGAGAAAAAATGAGCTATCAATATCAATATTATGTGTCAAAATAGAAATATGAAGTTTTGTGTTATGAAAGATGTAATTCTATCAAGCTGTGAAATTGAGAAGGCTCCCCTGGTTTATGCATGGCTGATAGGAAATAAAATGCTAAATGAATGAGTATATCTCTTTGTTGTGTCAACTTGTTATTGTGTAACCAATGGCTGCATTTTGTATTTGTATGATGTATGGGTATAGCAGCCCTTTCCCCCACATGAAAATTTGAAACAGTTCAAATTTGAATCAGAGTTGGTTCTCCTGTCCCTGGCCTCACAGCTAAAAGTGATTTGAACCGATTTAGTTGCATCAGTTTGAACTGCAAACTCGTAATGAAAACCAATACAAAGGAAAGCAGGTCGAAACTGACACAAAAGTTAATTGATACAAATCTAGTGCTCATTTTTCTTGTGGGGGACAGAAACAGGTTGTGAATCAACCTAACTGAATCTATTCTGTTTGAATTGATTCAAGTGGGAACAAGACTAGTGTATCGTGTAGGGTTATATGGGTAACAAGATATATTGGTGCAATGCAGTGTGCATTGGTACAGTATGGCATTGGTTACATGTACATAAATTATTAGTACTATGTGTCGGTGTAATGTGTGTGCGCAATGGTAGAGTATATGACATTGGTTTCATGTACATATGTATTAGTAGAATGTATTGGTGTTATGTGTATTGTAGTGTACGGTGTGCATGTATGTGTGTATTGGTACAGTCGGTTACGTGTATTAGTACAAGATATTGGTGTAATGTGGTAGGGTAGTCAGTGTGTGTGTGTGTGTGTGTTGGTACAGTATTTACGTCAGCATAAACGCACAGCCCTCTTTACAGTACATTTAGAACCACCACAAGTTATTTTCATGGACAAAGAAAACGCCTTCTAGCCTTCGAGACATCCAGATGATACTTTTTACAGGGTTGATGACGATATTGCTTTTAGATTTCACCGTTTGGTTTGAGACGAAACAGAGGCTGTGTTCGGTGAACTTGCTACTGTGATTACGTTAGAGGAACTTATGTATGCTATAAATCAGCTGGGTAACGGTAAAAGTGCAGGACCAGATACGATTTTGAATGAATTCTTAATTCATGGCTCTCCGACTTTATTTTACATACTTTATTTAATATTATTTTTGATAAAGGATACTTTCTTGAACTCTGGTCTTTAGGAGATATTATACCATTACATAAGAAGGGTGGTGTACATGATGTGGGAAATTATCGTGGAATTACTTTACTTAGCACCATTGGGAAATTATTTACTAGAATTCTAAATAACAGACTTGCGGGATGGGCCGAAAATTATTCAGTTTATATTGGGGCACAAGCGGGGTTCAGAAATGGTATGAGAACAATTGATAATAATTTCGTACTGCATGGTCTAATAATCCACATTCTTAATAGTGGAAAGAAACTTTATTGTGGTTTTATTGATTTTACAAAGGCGTTTGATTGCGTGGTAAGAGACAATCTTTGGTATAAATCAATAAAACTTCGAGTTCGCGGTAAGATGTCGATGTCGATGTCGATGTCGATGTATGAAGCTGCAAAAGCTCGAGTTAAATTTGGTATACATACAGCAAGGGGAATGTCTCTCGCCTTTTTTGTTTTCTATGTTTGTAAACGATATGGAAGATGAGTTTGTACTAAACGGCGCGCAGTGAAGGCACTGATGTTGATTCCTTTAAGATGTTAATGCTACCCTATGCAGATTACATCGTTATTTTTTCTGAATCTGAGAAAGGTTTACAGAAAGGCTTTGATATTTTGTTTAATTACTGTCAGAAGTGGCGTTTAAAGGTAAATGTTTTGAAATCAGAAGTTATGATTTTTAGAAGGGGTGGCTCCCTGAGGCAAAATTTGCGTTTTATGTACGGTGGACAACAGTTAGACATAGTTAACAAGTTTACATACTTAGGGATTGTGTTTACCCCAGGTGGGTCGTTTACAGAAGCACAACAGGTGTTGGCTGGACAAGCCCAAAAAGCGATTTTTAAGTTAAATACTTATCTCTACAAATTTGAAAACCTCACTCCAAAACATGTTTTTTATTTATTCGATACGCTAGTATCGCCAATTCTGCACTACAGTGCTGAAGTTTGGGGGTTTACACAAGCTATTGGGTGGGTTCATCTTTCATTTTGTAAGAAACTTGTGGAGTAAAACAATGTACTCAGAATGGTTTCATTTATGGAGAACTGGGAAGAGTTTCTTTTTGTATTTTACGTTTAAACAAGATTCTAAAGTTTTGGCCAAAGATTTTAGATAGTGACCCAAGCAAGAGTTTATAATCTTCTGTTATCTGATATGCTTCTCCACCCTAATCGATCCAGTTGGGCCACTCTTGTTAGTTTTATCAGAGTTAGGTGTTATGTATGCATGGTTACACCAAGGAGTTGGTAACACAGATGTATTTATTTCTTTAGTCAAGCAGAGGCTGTCTGATAACTTTTTGCAAAACTGGACTGCCAGAATTAATGACTCAACAAGGACAAGACTCTATCAACATTTCGACACATTTGGTTTCAAGCCATATCTATATTGTTACTATTCCTTGTTTTTGACAGGCATTAGTTTAAGAGTTTCGTTGCATAGACTTGAAATTGAATCTGGCAGATGGCATAGACCTGTTAGAAAACCTTTAGATGATAGAGTTTGTAGATATTGTGAACTTTTGGAAGATGAATATCATTTCATTTTAGTTTGTTCGAGATATACTAATTTAAGAAAAGATTTAATTCCCGAATATTTCTGGAATTTCCGAATGTTTAAATTTGTTCAGTTATTTAATTCATGCAAAGTGAGACAAACAAGAAATCTTGCTTTGTTTATTTACAAAGCGTTCAAAATTAGATTTGGCAATGATTAACTAATTATTGATTGATTGATTGATTGATTGATCCATTCATTCATTTAATTGTCATTTGTACCTTCTCCAACCTTGTTGGCTTTTTGTGTCGAATTATATCAGCACTTAAATATGCTGTTATTTAACGGTGTGCTCATTGGTGAAGAGACCTAATGCAATAAATTGAATCCACAGGCACTCTTTCTCGCACACCAGAGCTGTTATAGCTCAGACCACTACTTCGTTAGTGGTCTGAGGACAAGTTATAGCAACCTCTCCTTCCCATTTTCTAAAATCCCGCCCTCCACAAAGAGCCGATTTGTAAAGCATGACACCCCCCAGTTCCCTCAGCCCTTCCCCTCATAAATACTGAAGGCTCCTAAGTGGAAAAAAATGTGTATACTCTCAATATGCTCTCAACTATAACTGGTCGTATTGATAGGTGTTCACCTCTGTCATTGTTCAAGTATTGCTAGCAGCTTGACCTTCGTACTTTCTTCTGATACGACAAGCGACAGACGGAGAGGGCGCTTCGCCGGACGAAAGGCCATGGCATTACTAAGTATTAATATTTACCACAGGTACTCGAATCAATGTGTATTAAAAAATGTATTGTATATAAATATAAATAAGACTTATTCTTATTTATATACATATTTTTTTTTAAATCATACATATTGATTCGAGTACCTGTGATATTTACGTTATGTAAAGGCTAACATGTGGACATTGTACCACTAAAAATTCAAAACATCGCAAACAATCTGAGTCGTTAGACACTATCAGAAAATAGATAATGTATGAATTCAATGGAAACAAATAGTTTAATTTTGAAGAACATTCCCTGTTCATTATTACATACCAAATAGTTTATATTTATATACCGATAAACAAATTAATTTTATGCAAATCCTTCAAAGTATGTTGGTTAGAATTCCACAAGCGAGATCTTCAATGATAAGTTTGGACGGAGCGAAGCGGGCCCGGGGCCACCGTTATCAAGAACACCACTCTTTTAATCCAATTCTAACCGACATATACAGTTTGAGATGCAATAATGTTGCAAAGCATTGTAAGTCCGTCAGTTTGTTGGGGAGGCCAGGGGGTAGCCGATGTTAGGTAACACAGCCAAAACCATTGTTTGGCTGTTTTCAGTAAGAAGGATATTGCCCTGGATATTGTAGCAAATATTGGTCGGTACGGTACGTTGTGGTCAACAGATAGGTTGCTTCAGAATCTAATTTAAATTTGTGTACCATAGGTATCAAACTTTTGTTTCGGTAGTTAAAGGCCTAAGGAAAAAAAATCTTTGGTTCCGGTTACCCGACCCAAACTATTTTTTCACGGCCGATCCTAAACTTTCTTTTGTTTACGTATTCGAGAAAAAAATAATAAGATCGCGAAAATGGTGAAGTCTCGCAAGAAACTGTAGATGCGGAACTGACATCAACAATACAAAAACCGTTCTTCCAATCTGTAATGGTTGTACATCTGATGAGAAGAAACTAATAACACAGACACCATATGGAAAGAACGAAAAAAATAACTACCTGAACTAGACACTCACAAAAAAAATATATCAAAAAAATAAAATAAAAAATCTACTTACCCCACCTATTCTAAAATTGAGTGAAATCGGAACCACACGATTTTTTTTGTTAGACCTATTATGGGGTCTATCCAATGCCATAAAAATGCTTGTAGCATCTTTTCGCCAATGAAAACATCGCAAATTTGTCATGAAAATGTAACCTATCATACACTGGATATTCAATAGACACAATGCAAGGATGTTGAAGTCCGGTGGGATTTGACCTATGCACGTGAGTTTTGACCTTCAAATACACAACAAACTGGTGTGGCGGAAAGAACTATGGTCTGTAGATATGTGGTCTCGTGCCACGTTATATATAAACACTATGTAGAAGATTGATTGGGGCTGAACTACGTCAGAGCTACATGAACTATAGTAACGATAGCGATTTTCCAAACCTCGACAGATAAAAAAAAATGAAAGCACAAAATAAAGTGAAAAAAAAAATTACAGCAAACAAAATCAAGGGTTGGACGTTTACATGCTTATGTGAACTATACGATACTACGTACACGACGACGGACTTTACGGTGTAAAAAGTGATGTAATTACCGGTAAAAAAATCCACCTCGCCATCATGGTGTACATACAACAGCGTACACCGAGCTCGAGACTCATAAACTATTATTTTGCGACCACAGTTTATCTTAATAAAGCTGACAGCTCGATTTTCCGACGTTGAATATTTTTGTGAACTTGTACAGTCATTTACATGTAACATCTGAACACCACTGTCTACTGTATCAACGTTCGACTCTAACGTTCAACATCCAAACCCATCAGTGCTAAAATGACAATTTGTGAAAAGAAATACAGTAATAATAATACATAATTAATTGTTTTAAAATAATCAAATGTGTCTACTCATCAGAATTGCTGGATGCACAGCTGTTGACACATTGGTGGTATTCCTGTCTCTCTTTCTATCTCTCTGTCTCTCTCTCTCTCTGTCTCTCTCTCTCTCTGTCTCTCTCTCTCTGTCTCTCTGTCTCTGTCTGTCTGTCTGTCTCTCTCTCTCTCTCTCTCTCTCTCTCTCTGTCTGTCTGTCTGTCTCTCTCTCTCTCTCTCTCTCTCTCTCTCTCTCTCTCTCTCTCTCTCTCTCTCTCTCTCTGTCTCTCTCTCTCTTTCTCTCTGAATACAGTGGTACGTCGTCTGTACATTTACACGTAATAATAATATATACATTTCATTGATTGAAATGTACTGAAGGTCTGTCAATACATGATACCCATCGAAACGATGCTGTTTCGTAAACCCCGACATACTGATATGCATATATTGTTTTACTTTTCGGCACATTCCAATATAAAGCATAGGGGTAATCTGAGATGAATGCCAAATTGTCGGTGTTGAACTCCAGAATTTTAATACTTTAAAAGTACTCATGGCATATGGTACTTTACATCACATCGTCACCCCAACTAAGTACTTAAGAGATATTGCTGTCGACAAGGACGATCTTTCTCGTAATTTTCACGATCAGTGACCTGCTGCAGCTGTATGTCCTGTAGATGGTGAGCTGACTGATAAACAAGATATTGATTTCTACACGTATTGTTATACCTTCTTCCGTAGAGGCACATTTACCAATCAGAAGCAAATTGAGTTTTAAATGAAGGGGTGGCATTGGATTTGAACTGAGCGTAAAAAGTGTTCGTACAGAGTGTAAATACACCATTAGTATGACGTGCCAAACTTAACGAGTTTCCACGCTTATTTGTTTTGACAGAGCCCACCCCCTACATAAGACAAAACCTCCTATCGATATATTGGGAACGACCAAGCTGTATAAGTACTTAGTATATGATCACGTGATCCCAGATCTGCCAGGCTAAAACTTATTAAAAGTTGAGTGACTGCACGAGGAGCACAGGAAAACGATCAGTCCGCTAAGCTCTAGACACAGGCGATCTCCATTTAGAGAAACTTTTTCCAAAAATCGTCTGATATGGGGAAGAAACAATCAAAAGAAAACCCCCAGCCTTTGGAGGAGTCCGTGGCCATGAATCCGGAGAGGTCGCACATGACCGAAAAGGAACAGTTGGAAGCCGAAGAGAAAAGAGCGGCAGCCGAGAAGGAGGAAAGACAATCACGATTCCAAGGGTTGTCGACAGAAGAATTGTTACAATCCGGCAACACTGCCTTCTGGAAAGTCTTCCGGAATGTACTTTTGGCGATAACCATATTATCGTGGGTGGCTATGGGAGTTGCAGCTATTGTTATAGTAGTGTTGGCTCCTCGTTGTCCCGATACAGAATGGTACGAAAAGAATGCCGTCTATCAGGTGTATTCCAGGTCATTCCAAGATTCTGATGGCGATGGAATGGGAGATCTCAAAGGTTGGTAGACAAAAATGAAAAATTTAAAATAACACGTATGTCGGCATTTTCTGGTTACTGCACTTGTTGATGATAACAATCTAGCAATGACGTAACGAGTAACAAGTAAATGGCAAACGAAGCATGTAATGATGTAGTATGTACATGTTCGGACCAGTTGGTGAATTGTTTAGGCAAATTACATGTAACTAGTCTGGAATCAACACTCACTTGATTTGATAACACATTCCTCATTCGCTGCAGTGAAAGGATTATTACACGTAACACGTGAAGTATTCTGTATGGGCTCAAAGTGATACCATTTACATAGACGATTCAGAAAGGGTTCGGGACGCGTACGGTTCACTTTAAACCTTTGGTTCCTTTTTAACAAAGGAAAAGAATATCTATAAGTTGAAAAACAAATATTGATATATGATTACGAAATCCCTACTTGCCAACCATTAACTTTTATATCACGATTTGTGATAAATTGGGTGACATCAAATTATAAGGTTTCCCTGGTTTCTGTAGACTACAAAATACTGAACAACGTGGCAAAATGCTAATTTATAGCCTCTAAACTTTTTGACGTGACATCCTGGTGACACTAACTTGTCATATAGATATGAACTCTCGGTACCTCGTTCATATTTTATACAGAACGAAATACATGATGTACTTCCATATGGAAATACACTTGATTATGATCCAAGTCAATATTGGCATGATAGGCGATGATGCGTTCTTGCTCAGACCACTCTTTAGTGGTCTGAGGTTCTTGTCATAAGCTTGCCTACGGATGTAATAACAGTGTACTGCCTGTATTTCTATTAGTACCAACTTTGTCGATGCTACACAGCGTAAATCACGTACATGTTCACTCGGGAACGCAAACAGGCACTTCTAAATGTGAAACGGACAAAATGTGTTAATTGTGACTGGATTGGATGGAAGTCGTTATTCAGACAACATTTTTACACGACCGTAATTTGGCGTAAAATACAAGTACTATCACAGACATACTTGTCTGTAGTACTATCGACTGTTCGACCTACTTTGATTATTCTAAAAATAAAACCCAAAGATAATAAATAGCATTAAAGCTTATAGATAAACAATAACCACATGGTACTGAAATCTTAGATTTTAGAAGTTCTCGGTCAAGAATGGAGAAAATATGAAGAAGGTGCCTCGTCACGGCGTACCAAGCACAGACTAGACTAGGAGAACAACATCCTCTTCAAAACAATACGTCGGGGATGTATAATACCGTCGCATTGCAAATTCACCGGTAGACAGGCCGAAGTTCAACAAATTTATGGCCGAAACTTTGTGAACTATAGGGTGAACCCTACACTGTAAATAGAAGCTTAGAAGTGATGGGATTCCTTACGATAATAAATGTTTACTAGTTGTTTACACAAATGCAGTCTGGATGCCAACGTGGTTTCTAACTAAACTAGGGGAGGTATGTGTAACTGTAAATGGTAACGATACAGTATAGGAACTAGACTAACACAAATGATTCAGGCGTGAATTGCATGAATTGTAAAATCGTTTGGGGCCGAACGACTATAATTTAATACTTTTCAGCTCCTTTCTTTGTATTATTGTTGTATACTGTCAGTCCCGGTTCCTGTCATATATTCCTGTACCTGAGCACATTGTTAGGGTTTCTCACTGCCACGTATGTGTACTACCATTGGAATCACTTTGACCTCAACGAGAATTAATACGTCACCCATTCCTCATAACTCAATGTTGTCATTTCAGGTATTCAATCACGCATAGGTCACTTCGAAGATATCCACACTCACACTTTGTTGCTTAGCAACATCTTGCAATCAAATGATGACGATTTATTGTATGCTGTGACTGATTTTAAGGCGGTCGACAGTCAGCTGGGAACACAGAACGACTTACATAATCTACTGGAAACTGCGCATCTGTCAGCTAAAGGTACTATAAAATTATATTATTTCTTTTGTGGGGGTCCTTTACAATGAACTGTCGTTTGAGAGTAAAAGCGAAGACGATGACCCTGGAATTTTGTGGGCCTGTGGTCAGATGACCCATTGTATGCTAATAACCTGCCACGTAGCATTCTGTTAGTTGTCCGAGTGCATATCATTGTCGTAAAAACAATACACGCTTTGACCTTGTTGTCTGTGCCGTGACTAACAAACAATGACCGATAAATCTGCTTCACTTGATAACGTATGATTCTGAAGGTTACACTTTGCGATATTGACTATTTCAAAACCTATGACTGCTGCATGACAATATTATCGGAAGTCAGAATATTTTGCTTCCCGCGTACGTCAGTTAGCGTTGTAGTAGACAGGGGACGATGTAAATGACTTTAATTTGCTGAAATAGTTTTTGCCAGTCAGTCAAATTTATCTTTCCATGTTTCTTGTTATATTATTTATTTTATAATTGTGATATAAAAAGTTTGACACTCCTTCACAAGTCAACCACTGAACCATTTACACATCTTTCTTCATCCCCAAAGCTACAGATAACCTGTAGACTATACTAGGCCTAAATTTCCCAAAATTCAGTGATTCAAATATAAATTTTTTTTAAAATGTTGACCTTTGACCTATTCATTCGTTGAAAACAGTGTTTGCTAAACATCACCAATCCTCGTTGTTGTTCGAATTTAAATTGTTGTAAATGCGTTCTCTTCCAGAGTTGAAGGTAGTTTTGGAATTTATCCCTAACCATTCTAGTGAAAACCATCCATGGTTTCAACAGAGTCGTGTTGGCAACAATGGGACCGCCGACACAAAGTTCAGAGACTACTACGTCTGGGCGAATGGTCAGGGAAACCAGTCACCGCCTAATAACTGGGTAAGTCCCCCCCCCCCCCCGCCGCCTCAGCTCTATGACCCTGCAGAAAGTTCACATTGTGTATTCGTCACATGACTGATCACAGACAATGTGTGGGTGATTGTATTTACAGATCATCTCTCTCATTCTGACCAACTCTTCACAAAGTAACCAGTAACCTATCGCACATCAATCATCCAGCAGTTCTGTTCAATAGTGATTTCTTACCAATAAATTTTCTGGCGATGAAATTGGACAAATGATACATGATACTAATGGTCAACGTTGTTCACATTGCAGTTAAACGTGTATGGAGACCCAGCTTGGACGTACGAACCGTTACGTGACCAGTGGTACTATCACACTTTTACAAGCAAGCAACCAGATCTTAATTTAAGGAATGAAGACGTACAAAATGAAATCGAGGCAAGTAGAAATGTTTTGTTTTTCTTCAAGTTCTTCCGTCTGGTCTGGTCTGGTCTGGTCTGGTCTAGTGCACCATTCCTCTACCTGAAATGTTCATTGTTTAAGAATCAGAAACTATATTCCGTCAGCTTGAACATAACACACAATGTATTCTCGCCAACCAGACCTGTTATTTGTTCCGCGACACTGCGCTCCTTGGACGGTGACGCAAAAGAGGCTGTGGTTTACGGCAATGACACAATAGCACAAACCAAACCAAATTACACATCTTTAGCTACAAGTGGTAAAAGATCATTAATACCTTAGATTAAAATTACTCACCGGTCCCTTAAAAAAACATTTGCCACGACATCTGCTGTTAATAATATCAGAGAAATAGTCATGATAATGAATGCACATATTCAGTTCAGTTCAATACATTTCTACTTCTCCATCTTTCCAACACAGGAAGCCCTTGAACATTGGTTGAATGTTGGTGTCGACGGTTTCCTTATAAGAGACGTGTCCTATCTTTGTGAGGCAGAAGACCTCGCGGACGAACCTGTTAACCTTGCCTACGATGACGACAGTGATGAAGTAAGATGAGACATTTATTTACTTTTTGTTGCCAGGTGTTGTTTCAATTACTTTTTGTTGCCAGGGGGATTATTTGTTTGATTTTTTGAGTAATTACTGTATTACATACTCTGAGACACTTAGCAAGTCTTGCGATATGTTGTTCTCAGACTTTCTGTTAAAATGATTCACTATCGTCTAAGATTACTGGCAAGGGTAGTTTTGAATTAATAGTCTGCAACTTGTAAGGTACGCCTTGACGGGGCGCCCTCACACATTGGTCAACCCCTCCCGGTGAGGGCGGAACAACGTATCTTACAGTCTGGTTATGAATTTGATTGTGAAAAACAACAACGGAAGAAATGACACCTGTTGCCATAATTCTAAATGATTATAATGAGAAAGTATAACGCTTTTCCAATCAATTAAGACTCCTACTTCAAATTATACAAGTCCTCTTTTTATGTTGAGTATTTTGAAAGTTTGAAAGATATAAAACAGTGCTGTACGTTGTGAATTGCATTTTAAGGAATACTACCAACTTTTTCTCAATATTTCCATACCCTTTCTCGTTAACAGTACAACAAGCTGAAACACACGAAGACACTGAACCAACCAGAGAACTATGAGTTGGTCAGTATGTTTAAGAAGGTGGTGAGAAAAATCAGTGACCACAGTCAAACTAGGTAGGAATTTATCCAACTTGAGAAGCATTAGTACGTGTAATGTTTACAGAAGAAAACATGATCAGACATTTACATGTCAAAGTGTAACATGACGTCATCAAAATCGTTGTCCAAACTAATTCACAATTTTAATTTATGTTGAGTTTTCAACCTAGAATTTGATCGCCTGAGTAGATTAATTAAAATTAACACATGTGCTTCAATATATGATATAATAGTCACTGATGAATAGCAACATTGCAATGTGGAATATTGTATTGTTATATTCCTACTACAAATGAACGGTGTCAATATTCTTCATAACGTCTGTACACAGTAGTTAACCGCCATTGATATATTTGTCCAATTGTCCATGGTCTCCTGCTTTAGAACTATGATGGTCGAACCACGAGGCTCTCTTGCATCAGCCATGGGCTACTACGGTGTGAACATAGATGATGGGGCCGACGTGTTGTATAACTACCAGTTGTTGGAACATCTTGAAGAGGATTTCAGTGGCACTAATATCAATGCGTTGGTCGACGATTGGACTTTTGCTGCTGGGAATGCGACGGATATCGCTGTCGGGTGGTATAGCTGGGTGGTAAGTGAATATTTGGTGTTCGGTAGATTGATGGGGAGGCATATTATGACCGATGGGTATAACTTATAGGACCGCTGTCACTACATTGTAAATACCATAGTCGATTATTCTCGCAAGTATAAGCATTATTTGGCCTACCGTTGTATCGATGCTGCAAAGAGGTCTATCATGCATTTACGACGATGTTGTCAGTGGGGCAGGCTTGGGTCTAGCTATGACGTCACACTAAGAGCAGCTTTGTGAATCTTGAGATATTTTGTAGAGATGATGTACATGTAGTCAACAATCAATGGTGTATATAGATTGCGAAATGTGAAGGGTGATGACGCGTCGATGAGTGACTTCTTTGCATTGATTTACTACAAGTAATACTAAGCCATATTTGCTTCTGGAGGCATGCAGTGGTCTTCAGTCATATAATACCAGGATGGATTGCAAAAAGAAGCATCTTCCAGGATGCTTCGAAAAATTTCCAATTAAGTTAGTTGAAACTCAAAAGGTTTATGTATTTCTTTCTATCACCAACAGCTTGGAGACATGCATAATGAAAGAGTTGCAAGTCGGTATGGTCATAAGTATATCCAAGCATTGAACGCCTTGATATTTACATTACCTGGTGTACCCATTACATACTATGGTGAAGAGATTGGTATGGAAAGCTCTGACCTTGAAAATGGCGGCGTTGGAGTATATGATCCAGCACAGCCACAAGGAAATAATACAGTAAGTATCTGCTGTTTTCTTCGTCGTCGTCATCATCATCATCATCACCACCACCACTACCGACATCCATCCATTCATCCATCCATCATCGTCATCATCATCATCATCATCATCATCATCATCATCATCATCATCATCATCATCATCATCATCATCATCATCATTATCATTATCATCATCATCATCATCATCATCATCATCATCATCATCATAATTATCATCATCATCACCACCACCACCACCACCACCACCACCACCACCACCACCACCACCACCACCACCACCATCATCATCATCTTCTCAGTCACCCCCTCATTTTCATTTTCTTCCTCCCCTCTATCTAACCCATTTTAATGATATACCTTCACCTTCACTATCAGGACTGTCGCCATTAACGTTATTTAATACATATCTTAAAAACCGTGATAGAAGTGTAACAATCGAAATAATACAGATTTGTGACGTAATTATGAGATGAACTCAAAGAACCACCCCTCACTTTGTCATCCATTATACACTTCCTGTTTCAATATTGGTACTGACATTTAAAAAAATAATAATAACTCAATTATTAAACATTTTTCTTCTTTGGTAGATCCCGGTCAATCGTATCGGACAGATCACACCAATGCAGTGGAACGCTGAAGATAACGCTGGGTTTAGTAATTCTTCAGATACATGGTTGCCTATTAATCCAAATCATCAAACCATCAACGTGGAGGTAAGTTTTCTTCATTCTTTTTTCTGGAAAGAAAAATAAAGTATACTGTTCTTAGCTTTTGCAATACACATGTACTTGTACAACAAGAATCAGTGTTCCACGTTGTTCCGTCTGAGTCCAGCAACTTTCGTTGTGAGGTATAGCTAGCCTTGTTACTTGTAGCTATCCCTCTACCGGTGGTTTGAGGTGAGGATAGGACTGAATAACAATCGAGGTTTTTGTTTAACTGAGTGTAAGTAAAATGATATCATTAGGTCAGATCTAGTGTGTGTGGTTATGATGTCATAGAGAGGATTACTTTATTAATACTGAAAGTTCAGAGTTCAAGATGACAACGTCACGCCATCTACATCTGTCATCTGAGTGGCCCTATTATAAGTTTCGTTTGTTGAATATTGTGAAGTGAAATCAATTTGCCTTTAATGAAAATACGTCGTCCTCGACATTATATTTAATCACTTCTTTCCCGCTATTCTTCTTCGCCATCCAGGCACAGAAAGATGACCCCACTTCTGTCATGGCAATGTACAAAGAGATGGTGATGTTACGCGAGTCACCATCCCTGTTGGCCGGGAAACTACACAGTATCTTGGCCACCGATGCAATTTATGCCTTCAGGAGACAATATCCAGAATGGCCAGGCTATTTTGTCGCCATAAATTTGAGTGATGAGGACGTAAAGGAGAATTATAGAGAAGAAGATTCAGCGCTACCAGCAAAAGGCAAAGTAGTGTTTAGTAGTCATGGTAACAGAGATGGTACCGTCAAATTTGATGGCTTGGTCGTTCATCCTGCTGAGACCATTGTTGTCGAATACGAAGTCGAGTAGGGTGACGACAAAGCTGAACGAAACTCGTGTCATGTTACACCAGTAAATGTACACGCCAAAAAGTAGTGTTATTTTGACGCGATTAATTTCATGTTGTTTGTATCATGAAATGACGAATAATGCTAGGTACGTTCAGGTAAATATAATGACGTCATGTAACTTGAAATGTATGAATAAAAGCAAATGTCGCAAGCACGTAAACATTGCGTTTTCTGTATTTATCTGACTATGTAATGTCATTTATTATATCCAACTACACTCCCACTTTAGTAGAGGTTATGACATTCAATTACGGTAGAGTAGAGTAGCCTGTAAGGTACGTCGTGACGGGCGCCCTCACACATCTGTCAACCCCTTCTCAGAGAGGAGAGGGTGGAGTGGCACGACGTATTATACAGTCTATTAACAGAGGTGAAAGCTGTTTAGAGAGACACTAATTTGATATATCTGATGCGGTGAATACCCACCGATTTCTTTACATCTACTTCCTTCGTTTATTTTTGTTTGTTTTTGATTTTACTGTTCCAGGAGTGATCATTGCTTTCCTACACACACGGTGAGAAAGCTGGCGATCACACCCGGAACAACAAAATAAAAAACAAACGACAATAAACGAGAGAGAGAGAGAGAGAGTTAAACAAAGAAATTGAGCCGTATTCACCGCATCAGATTTTAAATGAGATTGGAGAGAGCCTTGCAATCAGACGTTTGGCTACGTCTCAAAAAATATGTTGCATGGATGTTAGCCTACACTGACCTGCAGCTGCAGATGCAGAGTGTCTTTGGTTTGCTTAAATTTAAAGCACCATAGATCTAGACCTAGAGATCTAATGCCACTGTCTAGGGTCATCACTTAGCTTCCGACAGAAACACTTTACTATATGTATATGTACATATCAAGATAATGAACATCTCCTCTATGTCTAGATTTGATCACATATATGGATTCATATTTATAGACTCTGCACCGTCCGACAGCAATTCAAAGTAAAGTGGTTAATAATCCAAACATCCGCGAGAGCCCTGGTAAATGAAGATGTCGCTTACATAGTAATGAGACGATTGATTTGAACGATATACGATGTAATTAGAATGTGTAGATTTATTTGCTAGTGTGTATGTTGGTTTATTACATGTAAAGTATAGACAATGTGGATGGATGGATAGTTATGATGGTTCGAAGTATGTGTTTTAGGTGATCGTAATTATTAGATGAAGTGCGTAACTATGGTAACGAATATTTAAAATACAGATGAGCATATTTGCAACGATCTGTCGTAGTTATAACATTTCTCGAGTTCTGGCTGCAACTGTTTTTGAATATTAAACATGCCCCCAAATAAAGTCAACTATATGTATGGAACAAAACTATATACCCATTGAAATAAACGGATCGACTACGGGATATATAGAGGTATTGAATGGTTTGATTCCACTAATCAATGTACACATTTGTCGCCATATCACTGGTAGTATCTAAAGATAGTTCATTGCCTACACACAATCATGTAAAAACAGCAACATATTGTACTTTCCAAGCAATTCTGAGTGAAATTACAATTGTATAGTATATGTGCACCCATAGACTGTAACTTATATACGTCGTGTCGCCTCCGCCCCACCGACCTCCTCTCTCCCTCTGAGAGGGGTTGACCGATGTGTGAGGGCACTCCGTCACGGCGTACTTAACAGACAAGTGCACCCATCGTTAGCACGTGCCACGACCAGCAAAAATTGTCATTCCATTAACATCTCATGATCCGCCTAATACTATTTAATGGTACGTTGATACAATTATCGTGGTACCATTCCACATTAGATAATGTCTCATTATCATAGTTTGCTCTCTCCTGGTACCAGTAAATAAACTAGTACTAACGAATGGTAGCTATAAAAGCCATCAAGAAACATCAATCATTTTATTCATCTAGTACACCTCTACAGTGGTACTGTACACAGACTTTCTATATCACATATCTGTTACCATGGCACCGAATTTCGCTGGAAAATGGAAAGAACAGAGAAACGAAAAATTGGCTGAATTTCTCACAGAAATAGGGACACCGTACTTAGTTCGCAAGGCTATGGCACACCTTCCCCTTACCGTCAACATCACACAGGATGGCGACGACTTCGACATCAGGACTGTTACCATGGTGAAAATTTTGGAACAAAAGTTTACAGTTGGGGAAGAATTTGAAGAGGTGAATCCATTTGGTGAGAAAGCTATTGTGATAGCATCGTGGGAAGGTGAGAAGTTAGTCATCAGACCCACGGTGGATCCGGGTAAACCCTGGCCGGTAGTTTGCCGAGAATTTGTGGACGATGTGATGCTATTGACACTTACGGTCAACGATGTAGTTTGTAAAAGGTACTTCAAGAAATCTTAAAAGCATATAGTCTGCAACCTTTGCTTATTTTTCGTCATTTCTGTTTCAAAACAAAAGCTCGCTTAAATTTTGTTCAAAATAACGAGCCATGAATTTCAAAAGCGAAAGAATACGGCAGCTAGGACGGCTGCGTATTGAGAACTACGATCATGTGTTAATTACAATGTCAAAGCAAGGTCATTGTTGAGATGAGCCTGGAGAACTTGGTCTTCAAGAAGGAACACAAGACTTTGTCTACAACGGCTGATCAAGTGAGTTTAGTACACACTGTATGATGCAGTTGGACACATCCATCACATGTACTACTTACTGTTCGTTCAGTAAACTTTTGGAATCGGAGGAATGCTTTTATCTAAATTTAGAATGCAAGAAGCTTAAGTAGTTAATACGAATGACCTAGTTTCGTTATAATAGTTTTATAATAGTTTTGATTAGGATAGATCTGTAAACTCATAATAAGGATTAAGACTTTTCTTTCTTGACTTTTAAACACGCAGGACCATCTTTACGAACGAGTGCTTTTTAATGTTTCGCCAATGAGAGCAGCCTACAGTGGACCAAGATTTTTTTAATTAGGTCAAATTTTTATTAGACTGTGTTTGCGCGGAAAAATATTTAATTTCAATTTCATAAAAAACATTGCATCAAGTATGGTCATTCAGTACATCATTAGGTATGGTAACATGTTTTCATGCTTGCAAGCAAGAGTATTTTAAGTCCCCGCGGACGAAGTCCGGAACGGGGACTTATGGATTGGGTTCCGTCTGTCCGTCCGTGCGTCCGTCCGTCCGTCCACAGCCGTTTCTTGGAGATGCCTGTACCGATTTTTTTCAAACTTGGTACAGGGGCAACATGCTATGGCATACATATGCACGTCAATTTGTTTTATGATACGATCCAATATGGCCGCCTAGCAGCCATTTTGTTTGCGAATTTTCCCTGTCTAAAGCCATAACTCAGACATGCTCACACAGATCTCATTCAGAGTTGGTATTAGGACAGTGTTCTATGGCATATATGTGCATATTCATTGTTGTCATGATACGGTCCAATATGGCCGCCTGGCAGCCATTTTGTTTGTGAATTTTCATGTCCAAAGCCATAACTTAGACATGCTTGAACAGATCTCATTCAAAGTTGGTATTAGGACAGTGTTCTATGACATACATGTGCGTATCCATTTTCATTGTGATACGATCCAATATGGCTGCCTGGCAGCCATTTTGTTTGCAAATTTTCCATGTCCAAAGCCATAACTCAGACATGCTTGAACAGATCTCATTCGAAGTTGGTATTAGGACAGTGTTCTATGACATACATGTGCATATCCATTTTCGTCATGATACGATCCAATATGGCTGCCTGGCAACCATTTTGTTTGTGAATTTTCCATGTCCAAAGCCATAACTCAGACATGCTTGAACAGATCTCATTCAGAGTTGGTATTAGGACAGTGTTCTATGACATACATTTGCATATCCATTTTCATATTGATATGATCCCCAATACCCGACCAATCCTTTATTGTTGTAGGCATGTTCCATGTCCGACAAGCAGACACAACATATCTAAGTCTGTTTGATTTAGGTTCACAAGTGTTGTTGCGTGATCAGAGTAGTGCTAATTCCTTAAAACCCAATCATAGCGGGGACTATGTCATTCTCAATGGCTTGTTGTGTAAGGCCTTATAAAAAAATTAGAATAGGTGCATTTTTTTATTTTACTTTATTATATTTATTTCTGTGTTAATGTATGGTTCAGGTTTTCCATCATTTTCCAAATGGTCTCTGTGTTGTTTATTTCTTCCTATCTGATGTACAGCCATTACAGTTTGGAAGAATAGTTTTATATTGTCTTTTTAAGATGATGTCAGTTTCTCGTGAGACTTCACAATTTTTGCGATTATTTGTTTTCTCGAATATGTAAAAATAAATGTTTAGGGTCGGCAGCAAAAAGCTATAGGTGGGGTCGGGTAACAATAATTTTTTTAGGCCTAACTGATTGGGTGATGTGTTAGTGTGTCAATAAACGCAGATGATGAGTGCTTTTAATACTTTGCTACGATTACTCATGGATGTATTACTCTAGTGTATAAGTCTCTGAAAGAACTGACTCTCTCACAGCCTTCATTGGTTTCGCGAAATTGTCCGTCTTTACTAAAAAGCAGCTATCTGTAGTTCAATCCTATTGGAAACACTGTTCTGTAGCCTCGAACTGGAGACGCCCATCGTACTGAACCGATGAGTAGAAGTGAACGAAGAGGGCACACCACCGTATGGACTCTGGATATTAGGCCCAAAAATATATACCTGGTTCTGGTCAGCGCGCGAGTGCCCTGAATACCCTTTTTTCGATCCTTTTTTCCCGATAATTTTTGCTTTCCCGTTCCTTATTTATTCCTGATATCAGGAGAACAAGCAGCTGAAATCTACCCTACATGCCAAGACTGCAAAGCCTAAACTGCTTCGAAGAAAAAGTAAGTTTTTCAAGAAATAAATATGATAGAACAGAGTATGTAAAGTGTCAAAAAAAATGTGCCAAACTAATAGGAAAAAAAATTCGCGTCGTCGCACCACTTTAGAAAGTTTACCCTGACCAGAACCAGAATTTTTTTTTGGCCTAAACTGCTTGGTGTAACAACAGGCCATGACAATAGCCAGAGAACAAATCATTCGATGTATCCTGATCAGTGGTATATGTCGAATATCGATACTTGTAACTTTAGAAAAACCATCCAGCACTTTTACAGCTGAATATCTCTGTACATTTAGCAGTAAATAAAACTAAAGGTGAATTTTTTTTTCAAGTAATTATATTCTGAGATGAAATGGAATGGTATGCAAACAAAGTATATTTGGGTAATACAATTTTTATTTTCATTTGCTCCTGTTAAGTGAAACTGAAATAGTATAAAAATCATAACTGTAGCAATTACATCTTTCCTAAATGTCTTTTTGAAATGAAGAATGCTGACCGTCAATAAATGTACCTAAAACAATGTGGTTTAAAAAAAACAAAAAACTTTTGCAGCTGATAGCAGGACTGGCAGGAGTTCGATTGTAATATTGGATGCGTTTTTGAACTGAATATTTTATAATATTGATATCAGATACCACTTTAAAGGTCTTTTTAATATTACGCTTGCATTTTGAAGCTGTAACGGCGTGTGCATGCCTTGTGATCAAATCAGCACTGACTCAAACTCAATGGGGCGATAATTATGTCAGGTCACATTGAGGTCACATACGCGCGTACGCCCACTCCCTCATTTCGCACGTAAAGCTCTTCCTGTATACTATACTATGATAAGTGTGTTCACCAAACTCTGATGGCAGTCGTACAGTCGTACCGTTCAATTTAAGCTATACGAGAGTGTAAATCAAAATTAAGACAACTTCAGATTATCTGTTATGATCATTTTTAGCGTTACACTTTCTTCTTAAAGTATCGATTTGCAACAACATCGCCCTTTTGCAAAGTCATGATAAGGTCTGTCCCGTCGTCTCCGACAACTTCACGCTGTATGATGGGATTGTTTTCGGGGTCGTCTGCTGATTTGATAACCAGTTTGCCGTCATCAAAAGTCGCAAGCGATCTCTTCGTGTCTCCTCCCCAGTGAGTCTCTTCAAATACCTGCCCAACAGTGAATTGCTGCTCCCTTGTTTTCATGGTAGTCACTGTACGGACCACGAACTCGTCTCCACTCTGGTGAATCTGTAGCGTCGGCGACACCGATGACATCATGCCCCTCAGCATAAAATTCACACCATTTGCTTTCAAGTATTCACTGAAATTTTCACTTTTTACATGTCTCCACTCGCCTGCAAATTTATCCATGTCCGCATCCAACCCAGGGCTACTAAAATCAGCTGGAAAATGACGAATTGTGTTTGTTGATGTTGATGTCTTGTCTGCATGGAATGACCTGGGTAACCCTGTTATTGACTATATGATTACATATAAATGCGCATGTGCAATGAACCTAATATGTTTGGTACAGCCTAAGTACTTGACAGAGCTGGTAATAGAATATGAGTACTTTCTTGTAGATAAAAAGCAATAGTCATTTTCGTTAAAGTACGTAGTGATAGATAAGAGATGGATTATGTCGCGGGACATTTAGAAATCTTCATCAACGATGTATAAAGTAAATTAAAATGCTCATTCCCGGCCCAACCAAAGTTGTAATCATGGTAACACATCAGTGCCGTGGATCTTTTAAATTCAAACAGCCAATCAATAGTGACTCTCGACTAGGGTCCGTAGAAAATCCATCAGAATTACCTAAAGAAAAATTGAAGGCGTGGAAAAGGTACCTTTTTTGACTACTGGTGGTACTGAGATATTCAGTGGTGATGAAATACCAACTTTCAACTCAGTGTTCAGACCATGGAGATACTTAGTATTGAGGCCTGTATGTCTACACAGTCAAAGCATTAAATTCAGAAGAAAAAAACTGAAAGTGAAATTCCAATTGTTCGATTAGTGAAACCATAAGCTTTTGATAAAGAAAACGGAGAGAAAACTGAGATGGTCATTTACATCATATCATTTCTTTTAACACAATGATTTAGCAACTAACGATTTTATCTGAATATGACAGAACAGAGGTGAATACAACTTTTGCGTAAAAATACATTCAAAATTACATGGCATCTTCATTATTTCGAAAGCTAACTCCATACTCACTTTTCTCAAATGTGTCGGGTATCTCTAGAACCACTGCATTTGAAATAATTAGCATTGCAACAGGTGTCCAGCATTTTCCCCGAGATACACTTAAACTTTGGCTGGTACGTGGACGTCGACAGTTATATAGAGGTTTAAATTGATTGATTGATTGATTGATTGATTGATTGATTGATTGATTGATTGATTGATTGATTGATTGATTGATTGATTGATCGGTCGGTCGGTCGGTCGGTCGGTCGGTCGGTCGGTTGACTGACTGACTGACTGACTGACTGACTGACTGACTGACTGACTGACTGACTGACTGATTGATTGATTGATTGATTGATTGATTCACCCACCAAGCATGACAATATGACCCAATTACATGAGTGGAAATGTACCAGTATACAAAGTGTGTTCTAATATATGTAGAGGGCTAAGCTATCAAAAAACCCTAGGCCTGCTGAATATTTCCGTAAGTTTACTCTGCATCTTAGCTGGTCCCAACGATAAGAAAGCTGTGTTTTCGATAACCCAACCGACTCATGTTGTTGTTTGACAAATACTATAAAATAAATAAATAAAGAAAATAACTATAGAATAATATCTGGAGTATTAAACAGCAGAGAAAAAAGTTATTCAAAAATTAAAAAAGATAAAGCCTACGGCACGTGGTATTCCCAGGCGGTCTCCCATCCAAGTACTAACCACGCCCGACGCAGCTTAACTTCGGTGATCAGACGAGAACCGGTGCATTCTACGTAGTATGGCCGTAGGCAGGTGTTACAGGTAAAAATAAATGACTAAATACGAACGCCTCGTTTAGTATCCACTAGAAAATACAAATTGGAGAGAAGTTATCCGTACTGTCTTGAACACTGCCATTTTCGATGAGGAATGTGAGTGAAAATCTATCGCCATAGACTCACGGTATTCAGGGTACGGCCGTTAGTCGCTCTCAGAACAAGTCGACGACGAATTCATATCTGACATACTACCGAGTAAATAAATCAGTCTAAGTTTACCATGGCTTTTAACGAGTATGGTGAACTACCTTAGGGTAGAGTTTATTCCAATGAACAGAGGTAGTTCAAAGGGGCCTCCAAAGGTGAATGAATTCTACTATTCCACTATATATATATATATATATATATATATATATATATATATATATATATATATATATATATATATATATATATATATATATATATATATATAACTCGGTGAGTATCAATCTGCTAAGATAGTGCTCTATACCGCAGTGGCAGAGCGTAATAGTTTTGGTAGTACTGGAACTCTTTCTTGGGTGTAACTCGGAGTTTCACGCATATTGCGATCATCAGACACTCTGATGTCTGATGATCGCAATATGCGTGAAACTCCGAGTTACACCCAAGAAAGAGTTCCAGTACTACCAAAACTATATATATATATATATATATATATAAATTCTTATTAAAGTTCTTGCTGCGGCATGGCATAATTATAGCTGGATTATGTAAATATTCTTTTTCTCTGACTTCAAATACGTTCCGCGAAGCTTTTTCTATCGCATCTCTCTTTCATTTTGACCTGTGCTTGCTCGATATTTGGTTTTATTATCATGGAAACCAAATTGCCTTTACAAATAATAGACGGGCTAAATTTCGAAAGAGATGGTCACTTCTGAAGAATTTTTTGACTCGGTCTGGGTTGTCACATTTTCTTTTTTTCCCTTTGTATGGTCAGCGTGTTTTGTGCTTTTCTCTTCTTTTGTTTTGTATATTAAATAAATAAAAACTTCGGGGAAAAAGGATAAGTACAATAATGTTTCACTTTTGGTACTCAAATATATTTCACAAATCATTCCAAAACAAATATACTCGCTTTTTTAAATTTAATTTAAAGACAATTGCCAAGTTTCAACATGTACGAATAGAAATTAAATCAACATTTTTCTCTTTAAGAGTGTAAGTTGAATTTAAACAGTATAAGCTTAGTCTGCGAATAAATAAATAAATAAATAAATAAATAATAAATAAATAAATAATGTAAAATTCCGACCTCCCTAGCCTCTTTTCCGAAGTCATGTTGTCGGAAATAAACATTTTTTTAAAAATATTGTTGCCTTTGTACGTGTTGCTCACAATTACGGTCAGGCTGTGGCACAGCTTTCAATATTTCAAGTCCTGAACTAAATCTATTCTACGAAATAAATAAGATGATTATATTATATAGAGGGATACAACTAATAGTCTAGTCACTCGTTTATTACTTTCAAAATTCACACGACGAGCAAATACAATATATACATGACAAAAGGTGGGCCACCAAACTGAACAAAACACTAGTAATTGCATTGATGAAAGTAAAAAGCTTTTTATTTGATATAGTCAGTAAAGGGTGTTTTGTTGGGCTGTCAACCTGTTTAACTGCCAAACAATGATGGAAAGCTTTTCATCAAAGCCACCCTAGGCTGTATAGATGAACTTTCACTTACATACAATAATGAGTGCGAGTTTATTCTAGTGCCAAGTAGTGGTGTTATTTTTACATGTCTAGGAATCATTACGAGTGTCGAACGTAGGAGAAAAGCTGCAGCAATTGATATCAATGTTGCAACATCTGAAATGGCATTTTTCCTTATTTCTTTTAAGAGTAGAGTGCTCATTCTCATAGCTCAAAAACATGGCATATCGTGTGAGAGTAATCAGGCTAGTCTTGGACAACAACTGTGTTGGTCTTCTGAGGTCTCCGGCGTACAACAGTTGTCTGACGTAAAGTAATTATAGTATATAGTGAAGAACAAACATGGGCCACGTACAGTCACCTCGTTGTTCTTATTCTTTACTCGAGGCAATGTGTCTCTCTCTATTCTCCAAGCTAATATATTGCAAAAAAGCAGTTAAAAGATGTAGCGTACACAGTTTGAGAGTTGATAGTTAAAAATTCCAGCAGAAATGTAACACTTACTCAGCTAGCTCTGTTTTTTTTACCTGGAACCCTTCCCCATCCACCACCCACCCAGCCTGAGTATAACGCATGATTGACGTATCACTCCCTCATCTTCCGTGCTTGCTGGTACCTCATTATTACATTTGCATGCTTAAATTCGGTCTGGAAAAATCTCCTATCTCAATTTACCAATCGGTCTTCTTACTTGTCTGTGGTTTTGATCACAAATGTATAGTCTTTGTTAAAAGCATTCCTAAAAGTCTTCTGGTGAACGCTTTCTGTTTTAGCTGTAAATCCAAGTATTGGGAATAAACCTTACTGTAGTTACAGTTGTAGCTAGTACGCTCTTATAAAACGACAAGCAGTATGAATATCATGGATTCTAGGCTTATTAAACCAGCTAGTACATAGCAGAGGTGAGGCTACATTATAGTCATGTTTTTGAACCATGAAGACAACAACTCCTACATGATGTGTCCATACGGTTCTGTTCAAGCCGACTTGAAAAAACGTTTGGCTATGACGTCTCCCTTTGTTAGAGTCATCACTAGTTCTTCGCCGACGATTTCTCGGACCACCACGGGTCCATTTTCCCCTTCGATTGGTTTCATGATAAGCTTATCGTCTTCTAAAGACGCAACCACCTTGGCAGTGTTACCTGCAGGACCCGTATCTTCAAATGATTCACCAATCTTGAACGTACTCTTCTTGGAGGTAATACCAATATTTAGGGTTATTGTCCAAGTGCCATCTTCACCTATCGATATCTCCAAACTAGGTGATGTCGACGTCGCCATTTTCCTTTTCACTAATCCAACATTCATGGCCTTCAGGAAATCGTCTAAATTCTCGCTTTTGACGTGCTTCCATTTGCCTGCAAGTTGTGACATTTTTCTTCGGTATATCACTGAATTAGAATGCGTTCTACAGCTGCAGTGTGGGGATGTTGTTCAAGAAGGCGTACAGAGACGTCGTCACTGTGACTAACACTGAACAGCGACCTAGATAGGTGTAGCTTGGCAGATGCTAGTAGTACTACAACCTCCTGCGAGCTGCGAGATCTACTAATGACGTTGTATTGACGAGATTGTATAGTGCAATTGTTTGCTTTGTGGTATTTCGCTTTCAATGAGTATATAGGCACCATGCCCCAGCATGCATTTGTAATAGCGAATAGTGGAAGGGAAGGAGAGAAGAATAGAGAAGGTTTACATTTTCGAAGTACAGGTAAACTAAAATCGCGCACTTTTGCTTTACCATAGACCCTCCACCAACATCCACCAACAGCATGTTGGTATGCTTTTACCTACTGGGTACAGTATTCATCGCGTACGTACTCCGACACCCAGGTCCATTAGCCAAGAATCCAGGCGATGGGGATTTTGAATTTTTGAGAGGGGAAAAAAAACAAATTCGAAATCCCCATTGGCTGGATTCAAGGCTAACGTTAGATTGAAGATATTACACAGATGTCATGTGTCTTGTTAGATCGTAATATTAATAGCATGTCATAATACAAGTATAATGCAAATTGTGTGATAATGTCATTACAATGCTAGTCGATTGTTTATGTAGGCTGAGTACAAATGCAAATTACTTTTGTTGTCATGGAAACGATGAGTGCCATGATCTTAGTGTAGAGGCTATCCATACGTGACTCCGATTCTCCTTCCACAGCGGCTATCACTCCGAACAAAACAAACGTCACAACACGATGAATAGAGGTAAATAAGGACATCTAGCCGCTTTCACCACATCGGAAGTTTTAATCAGATTGGGGTAGTCTCAGACTTGCTGCTTGACGTTCGGGCTTTCCCTCGATACTATAAGCGAACGAAATTCGCAGTGAGGGCTTTCCCGAATCCTCGATAGTGATGTTCGGTCGTATGTCGTATGACTAGGTCACGGGTAGCATCTTGACTCAGGCATAATCTATATACGAACGCTAAAAAGTGTGTTGACCTTTGTCCATCGTGTCCTAGGTGAATTACGGTCATTGATTCTTTCCATAAATCTAAAACAATTATTGTGGTCTGAGAGCTTACATTTACAAAAATAGCACCAACGACGTTGTGCACAACTGGGAATTCCAAGCTGTTATTTTATAAAGAAGGTATTTCTTTTAGTATGTGGATATGCACGCACGCACGCGCGAACACACACACACACTCACACACACACACACGTGCATGCATGCATACATACATACATACATACATACATACATACATACATACATACATACATACATACATACATACATACATGCATGCATGCATGCATACATACACATACATACATACATACATACATACATACATACATACATACATACATACATACATACATACATACATACATACATACATACATACATACATACATACATACATACATACATACATACATACATACATACAAATTACATGCATATTAATGATTGTATAATTGTTTCATCAACAACTCGTCATCTATACCCCTAGAAACATCATCACCAAATTTCATCAGATTAGCAAGTTAGTAATTTTGAAGTTTTGGCTTTTTGACAAGAAATCACATTTTTAGGCTTTATTTGCCTATCAACAATCAGGTAATATTGTCTTTAATAATTCTTCAACTGAACATATCTACACACATTTCCATCAATTTTCAGAAGATTCTGTCCTAGAGTTTTTGGTGTAGTGTTGGTTTGAATAATCTCCACTATAATATACCTAAAATAACATCGCGATTATATAACAAACCTGAGAAGTTGCACTGAAAAGTCAACTGATCAGATGAAATATTACTCTTAGGGGCATAACTTGCTTTCCCTGATCATATCATTTTCATTTGAAAGTCCGTACCTAATACCAAGGGGTAATCGGACTGGCGTTTTTTGACTTTAGTGGTTCACATCCACACACAACCACACACACACAACCACACACACACACACACACATAGGCATGCACGCGCGCGCGGACGGACGGACGGACGGACAGACAGACAGACAGACAGACAGACAGACAGACAGACAGACAGACAGACAGACAGACAGACAGACAGACAGACAGACAGACAGACAGACAGACAGACAGACAGACAGACAGACAGACAGACAGACAGACAGACAGACAGACAGACATATTTCTCGGTGCCTAAAGCACTACTGAACCCAGTTCAGTTGTGCTAAAAAACAGACACATATATATACACAGACCTTCGACACGCTGACCTTTACCAGGTACGGTAAATAGGGAGTAACATATGGGGGCGAATAGGGGTGTTTATTTCTAAACATGTGGATTAATTTTGCTATTTTGGTTTCACCATGTAATACCAGAAACTTTGTTGTACAAATCTGAGAAAAAATCACACGTTTTTACAGCCCTCTATATTTCAACCCTCATAACATACTTATAACAATTTTAGGTCTATCCCCAGTGTCAGGCAGTGTTTGTTTCATCTGATAACATGGCTTCCTAAATTACGCATTGAGATACTAGTATCTCATACATATCGAGATACAAATGTAATATATACACTTATCTTTGGAAGGGTACAATATTACTGGGGAGTTTATTGCACTCAGGAAATATATGAAGTAAAAAAAAAATGTGCATAATCGGACTGTAGGTCTCGGAAATCGCGGAAACTGTGTTTATCAACAGTATGCTGTGTATGTCGTCATCGTTAGCACCATCGTTCAACCGCACGAGGGCGTGATTCCAAATCTTTTCTGACACCACACTCGTGCGTGATAACTGACGTGAATCTTTGCCCTGACGAACTAAGATATAAATGGGTGACTACTGTTCGTTGTATATTGTTATCAACGGTATCCGAAATGTCATAACATATATAAATGTATCTTATGATCAGATATGATTCGTAAATACGAAACTTTGGCGTGATCAAAGTTTAAATTTGAACATTGGAGAAACTATTGTATGATTATACATCATTACAAGCATATACTGATGTCGGTCAAAGTTCATTATGATTTAAAGTGGTCCCCGGTACAAATCGTAATTGCAATAATATACAACGTGCAAGAATTTGAGTATTGATCAAACTTCACTGAAGTATCACACTCTGACAAAGAATCTTTTGGCAACTACACCCTTGAATTCCAAGGTCATGGTCATGTCATCCTCCTCGACTTCTCTGATACACACGAGACCTTCCTCTGGATTCTGTGCACGCTGTAAGACCAGTTTGCCGTCCTTCAACAATGCGACATATTGTCTCGTAGATTGAAATGGTCCATCCGTGTCTTCGAAAGGCTCGCCGATTTTAAATGTGTTCTCTTTCTTCTTTATCGACAGTACAAGTTTCAGCGTCCAAGTCTCGTCGTCAGCGATGCTTATGTCTTGAGCTGGTGAGGTCGAGGTCATAATTTTACGTAGTAACCATGGCACTCCCTGGGCCACCAGAATCTCGTTCAAATTCTCGCTTCGGACATGTTTCCATTTCCCAACAAACTGTGACATCTCAGCAAATGACAACAGGCGGTGGATTCGGTTGAATGGTAACTCTATATGCCTATATACTAGTATATGTCCAAGTAGAGGTGACGCTTAATCAGTGGCTAACCCCGTGACCCTAGGCCTGTTGTGGCTTTGCATTGGTTTTCTTGTACATGCACACCATGTAAAGCCTACTCTTGTTGTACTCATGACCTACTCTTGCATCGTTTGTACACCGTGTGGTGGCGCCCTTCAATGTCGTTCCAAATTCATAGAGCGTAAGAGTCCAGTGTCGTGAAATCTCGCCCTCGCAATTCAACCAGAGCAATGTTTTCGTGCTGGGGCAGGCGATCCATTTTGCATCTTGTATCATGTATCATGTATCATGTACCATGTGTACTTGTTGCCTCAAAGCGAGGCCCACGGTTTTTGAAGATAGGAAACGTTTCTCAATGAACCTGTGATGTAAGTAGATGTCAATTATCCAAAACAGAAAATGAGACAAACGGTATTATGTAACAAATTTAGATGCTAGAAAATTTGCGATTAAATTGGCATAAGCTGAGTTTATACAACTTTTACTCGAGTTAAAATACTTAATAAAACCTTGATTAAACTATTCTAGTTGATGCAAATCTTCTATGTTTATGCAATTGTCTTTTTACATTGTTAAAGCAGTTAGTTGTATAGTAGGGATTTCCTCGACATTTTTTTTATACGTATGATAAATTACGTCATAAGATACTTGACGAGTCACATATCTTAATACCAGGTTCGGAATGAATAGCAAGTGATGGTTAATATGCTTCAGTAAGCAGAATTACTTGAGTGCCTTTTGAATATGCAGCACAGATTATGCAGTAGAAATGTAGAAACTTGGCGTATGTCCCTTTAAAATGAATGTTTTGTTAGATACAATCACTTATACTCAAAATATTTATTAAAGATGGATGTTTCCGATAATATGACTTCAGAAAATAGGTTGGGTAGGTCGGAATTTTATTTCATTATATTTTAATTTAAAAAAAAAATACTTCGACCCCAAGATAAGATACTCATTGGTCATAATACTTCCCTGAGAGTTTGATGAGGTGGCAGACAATTATAGACGAACACGTTATGCAGACTGTACTGTTATAGTCTAAAAAAGACATGGTTTCTCTCTGGAATACGTTTTTTGTTGTTGAAAAAGTGACCACAGATGAGGCAAAGGCATGCATAGAAATGGAAGTAAATTGTTACCACTTTACCTTTTTGGATACAAAAAATGTTTAGGGTCGGTAGCGTTATCGGAAACACACTATTTTTTGGACCTTGCTCGTTTATAGTACTCGTCAATAGTATTCATCATCTGTGGGTAAAAATATTTGTTGTAGCTGTATATAATACATGTAGATCAAATCAAATTGATTTGGGGTCCGTATCCAAAAAAATCAGCGCCCTCAACGGCGGTCATAATTTCAATCTGTTCCTGTGCTGCTTATGGATAATATTGACCACTGATGAACATGTACAACGTGTGATTATTGGATTTTTAACAATTTTCAGTGAAAGATAGTGGTTGTCTGATCGAAAAATGATACTCAAGTTACAACTAGTAGAGTTTTAAACATGGTGACAGGTCATTCAAAACCGATTCAGACTTGCCACTACGCTGTCTGCATATCATATAATGCATATAGCATTGACCACTAATTAACAGATACAATGTCTTTTTATAAGTAACCGGGCAATTTTAGTGGATATATCTGGTTATTTGATGAAAAAATGGCCCAGTTGCAGCTAGTGTAGGTTTAAGACTTCCAATACAAACACTGTTTTTTGAGAAATATAACGAGAAATGAGTTCCGACCATTGTATGCTACTCTCCACGTGTATTACAAAATGTACACGATACAAGGCAATTAAATCGATGATCTATGGGAGAGGCCTGTGGGTAATTAGTTTTTTAGAACTACGATTAGTTATGGTGAGTAATTTATCACGATGCGAATACATTTAGTAATTTTATTATAACAGGTGAACTCTTTAATGACATGTTGTCGATTTCATAGTCAATCATTCATTCATTTTCAGATCTACAGAAATTGACCTGTGAAGGTCAACTACATATTTACTGTCACAAAACGCGGCAACGTCATTATTATTTAGTTTTTTAAAGAATTTCAAAATCCAGTACATATTTTTTTTTCGATCAGTGATGTAATGTGACACCGACCTTCAGTGACTGCACGAGTACTGTTGTTTTGACGAGGTTTGGTACTTTCGTCCTCCAAGTACAGTAGTGTATTTGTGATTTGTGGCAAATGTAAACCAAACCGATTACTGTCCGTGGCATAGGAAACAACGTACATACGTCGAGGAATGTACGCTATATTATGTATAACTGGGTCTTAACATGTTAACTGGAATATTTGACAAATATAGCAACTTTATCATATTATATAATCCAGAATTTGATTACACAGTATACAGTAATCCAAGTTGACAAGTCATGTCCCCACGACAATTGATTTGGTACTTAGTATGCAAATGATTGCCGGTTGGCCTTGACATAGACTGTGACTTACGCCACAGTCACTTGTGAGCTAATATTCTATTCAATGATCATATTATACAAAATAGTGGCGTTATATAGGTATTTACAAATGTTGATCCGTACCTTATTACGTCATTATGTTGTATTATGACCGTCCTTGAATAAAATATTAGCTTACAGATGACTGACTTACGCAAATATATGGCTAGAATACATACTAGTTGAGAGGGACTCGTCGAGAACCATTTCAAGAACAGTTAATTATCTCCCAATATGTTATCATCATGTCTTGTCAACCTACCCCCATTATGTTCTCATCCGTCAATTCATTACCATGGTTATAGTAAACGTCAACATAGTAAGCGTCATGAAATTGTCACACCACACTATTGCCATGGTTATCATATAGTTACCGTCATCGTAAAAGGTTAGATGGGAAAATAAAACGTTATCAGAAGGCAGCAGACGACCAACATCCGATATTCTTATATATCTTGGCTGTTGTGCAATGTATCTTTACACGCATACAACACCGTATATGAATACTATAAATGCCTATATTTATTCACTTGTACTGTATTCGCTTCCCTGTTTCAGTTTTACTCTCAGAGTGACTTTCATTTAGCAATTATCATCTCAATACCTAAGTAAGTAAATTAGCTATTCACATTTAGTCATAGAGACGAACATGTAGCCTTTTCACTAAATTCCCGGGAAAGCTCTATCGTTACCACAAAAATCAATACCTATACGAATCGAGACGTAGGAAATAAAATACGGAAATTGTTGGCAGTTTTGTTGCATGTTTATTATTGAAAATGAAATATGCATTAGTACTGATGGATTGATCTTAACAATAATGTGCATTTCACAGGGACATCGTGATAATATCAAGTCCTGCTTGCAGTCAGACGGAGGAGTCGGAACTCGATTTTGATAATGTGATATCGTTCCTACTAGGAAAAGAGACTGTGTCAGTATCGAGTCACGACTTATTCCATCTGCCTGTAAGCAAGGACTAGATGATATCCGACAAAAAAAAGTGCGGTATCATGTGTCTACCATTATACTTTTTTAGTCGAATGTCAACAAACCTGAATACCTAAACTCTGACGTACGCTCATCTCTGACGATGTATCATCTATCATGAGTGTCCCCGAAACAACGTCCGTATTTACAGTGGAAATCGTCTGGATGGCATGGACAAATAATCTACAGCCTGTAATCTAGGCTTGTAACTCACGAGGTTTGCACATGACTGCGGTTACGTAGCTCTAGGTGATATGATATCAGGGGTACATCAACGTATAAAATTACTAACCAGGAATATCTGAACAACATGTATTACTAGTAACATGCCTGGCTATTCCCCATATATATTTATCATCTTTCAATTTCATTTAATAAAGGAAACAAAACTATATGAATATAAATTGAGTACTAAGTATTGCGAATAAGCATCATGCCAGTCAAAGTCTATTCCCCATATATTCTGTTCATCAGTTTTTCTATTTCATTTTTTTAAAAGTTAAAACACACAACAATTAACACTAATTATCGTTAGCATGTGATTTTAAGTGGTATCGATCAATTCCTCTGTAAGTAGTCAATATATGTACGGTGCACAGGATGTACATACACTGATGAAATCCGATGGATACGTATGAAATGTTAAGTCCGCCGGATATTTGGTATTTTCCTCATTTTTCGTTTTTACTTGTAAGGTGAACGGCCACGTAGTACTGGCATTTTTTTATGACATTGTGGTAGTACAGATTGGTACAGAAATGGCTTTCCCCGGGATTATACATGTAGTGGATTTGTTGAATACTGAAGTGTTGTATCGATTTCCCAGATACACAAATGGAGTTGACCTTGGCACGGTAGATCACTGTGCAACGTCAGTGTGTGTTATATGGATTTCACTGCCAACAATCGGTCACGGCACCATTCAATGATTCCTCTATACAACCAACCTTAACCTTGTACAGCCATTCAAAGAGAGTACTATTCTCTCGAGGTTACGTCTCCTTTGTAAAATATCTCTTTGCAACGACACCTTGAAAGTGTAAAATCACTACGAGTTCATCGTCTTCTAATAACTCCCGCTCAGTTATTTGGCTTTCTCCGCCATCCTCCACCGCTTGAACGATCAATTTATCGCCTTCCCATTTAGCGACAGCTGACCTCGTGTCGCCATTCATAACAGTGTCCTCAAATTCCTCACCCACACAGAATTTCAGTTCAACTGTTCTGAAAGTTGTAACCGTTCGTATCGTGAAGTGGTCGCCATCTTGGTATATCTCCAAGACTGGAGTCACCCTTGCTATAATTCCACGATGTATCATACCCACGCCCATCTTTTTTAGCAAGTTTTCCAGGTTTTCTGTCTTGTGTTGTTTCCATCGTCCGGAGAAATTTCGTGTCATTATTCAAATTGAAGCACGAAATGGGCCAGTGGCAGTCGTATCTTGCGATAACGCGTGTGACCCGCTTTCTCGGCTTGGTTGCACTTGTTAACTTCGATCGATATACTATGCCCCAGTATACTTGGTCACATGACCCTGCGTCGGTGGCGATTATGGTTTCGGTTGATTGCCAGTGGCCTGTGACATCGGGGACCTTTGCCCTCCGACCATAAAAAATATATATAAGTTTGCATATTTAATGAATGTAACAGATTGATTAGAGCCTGGTGTGACGTAATCCATTCCGATAAATATCAAAAAATCTCGATTTTATACATGCTTTGTCTGGCCTACTAGACACAAAGAACTCATTCATAAAATCACATCGGGATAGGAATTATAACATGTTCAAATTTTTGGTGGTAATTCAAACTAAAAATGAGGGAAACGAACAGAACATTAGAACGACGAATAATGAAAACTCGTCTAAGCCCACCACCCGTTATTATTAAAACTACTTCCGAAATCAAAGTCTGAGAAAACATACTATTAGATACAATAACACGTGTGCATAACATGTAATATAGCTCCACGCTTCAAACAGCAGACGTCTGTCGAGTCTGTCTGTAAACACAAGGTTATGTATAGAGTATTTACATATGCGTTCGTGATATTCACGAGATGACGTTGTCATAGTGACAGAGCACGTGGTCTTGATAACGCTTGTCTTGGCAGGGCGACAATAGTTGGTAGTTCTCTCAGTCTCTATTACAGTGATATATATATATATATATATATATATATATATATATATATATATATATATATATATATATAATTTTTATTAAATTGATCATATGGATGAAAATTGGCTATATATTTATCTGTGAACTGTTAAAATTGATACAATAACTCTACTACGCTGTTCTACTTGGAAATACCATTCGAAAGCCTGATATATACCAAGTCCATGTTTATGATTCAAATTTAAAAAGTGTGAAAAAGTTTGTGGATTTCAAATCCTTGTTTCTTTGGTTTGATTGTCTGATATAAATTACATAAATTAGTTGGATTAGTCTGTTCTCTGCGCTGTTGAGATACATTGTTAGTTGATCATACATACTAGTCCTCGTATCATGTAAAGGGCTGGGAGGTACGATGAGCTAACGATGTATCTCAACAGCGCAGCGCCTAGCAGACTAGATGTATATAATCCCAAGGTATCTTTGCAATCTGTCACATTAAGTACTGTATTCTGCTATTTAGATGCATAGTGCCATGTGGGTCTGTAGCCTTTAAATGGACAATAGACAATGTATGACCTTAACACAGTGTATTAAATCTAATAATGCAATGTTAAAGGTTTGTCGTGATTGACATGTATGGCGAGGTTATCATGTATAGAAATGTTTTGTGAATAAATTTGATGAGTATAGAATTTAACATTGAAAACCATACAATAATGGTCTGCCTGTTGGTGTTATCATGAACTTATGCGCCTCAGCAACGACACCCGTTCTGTCATTCAAACGGTGGTGGCGGAGTCGTCATCATCACATTTCCAGTAAATATTCATTGCTAGTATATATTGCTGAGATATAAAATATCGCTATCGGAAATACGGCTTTAACATTCAAAATTGGTAATTTTGGTATTGTACGCTGAAGGCCGATGAACCCACAGTCACTTGTGGGCCAATATTTTATTCAGGGATGGTTCTAGTATAGAACGTTCGCTTTATTACGAATCCAATCTCTCTGTACCCGTAGCCTAGATTCCATGATGCTTGTAGTTGATTTGGGCTATTGGTTATATGTTACGTAACATTACAAACTTAATCAATGACAATTATAGACTCAAGGGTATTACACCCTTAAATGATATGAATAGAATATTACCCAAAAAGTGACTGCGAATGAATCTTGTACTGGCGCCTAATAACACTAAAGGTTCCGATCTCTCCGCAAGCAGGTTAAATTTTGATGTTATCAGTTACGATCTGTTGATTATCATCACTTTCATACATGGTCATGACTAGTCTGTGAGGTACGCAAATGACGGGGCGCCCTCATACATCGGTCAACCCCTCTCAGATAGAGATAGAGCGAGAGAAAGAAAGAGAGAGAGATAGAGAGAGAGAAAGAGAGTTGAGGGAATGGGAGGTTGGAGGATTCATGTGGCTTCTTTAAAGACTTTGTTTGACAGACAGACAGACAGACAGACAGACAGACAGCGACAGAGAGACAGATGTATATATATATATATAGAGAGAGACAGAGGTGGGGGTCTGGTGAGGGCTATCTGGATATATCATTTATGGAGACGTTATGGACAGACAAACACTAAGAATACACTACGAGTACTGACTGTATTATTTGTAAAATTGTAATTCACTTTATTCTGAAATTCTCACCCTTGCTGTGACGTCACCAATATACAACGAAAATCAGACGCATTAAAAATTTGTTTTCACATATTTTAAAAATTCATTAGTTATCAATATAATTATACATTTAATAATTCAAATCTCCATGTTAACATATTGTTGTTATATAGATCAATGTATCTCTAGTGCCGTTGGCTAAACTTCACTATACTAGTATATAGCTTCTCCTTTTAAGTTGACAGATTATTATACTTTAGGCCAGCTAATTGACGAAAGTTCTGACGTAGGTCTTAGATGACGTCATCTCTCCTGAATACATGCATAACTGATGCATGACGCGGGTCCTAGATAACGTCATTTCTCCCGAATTCTTGTAGAACTGGTGCATGGCTGCATGACGTAGGTCCTAGTTGACGTCATTTGAGATCATTGAATCTTACACAGATCATTGAATCTTACACATGTAACGACATGTTACATGTACATATATACACAACGACTACATAATCAAGTAGATCCCAAGCGTCTTCATTTCTCATGAATGGCATGCAAAACACATACATGAAATAAGTCCCATATGTTCTTGAATTTATCCAGACTGTATTTTTCTAGCCTCAGTAATGCCTGTGTAGTAAAAACAAACAACAACAGATTATAATAAGATACAAGTCGGTTCATGTAGATGGTGCCCCTAACGACCGTCTTCATACTTCTGTCGTTTTTTGAGTATTTTACAACAATATAAAACACCCGTCAGAGCTAGAGCTTTTCTTTAGTCTTGATAAGGACATGATCCAATCTTTTCCAACTATGCCACAATAGTTATTTTCTGAACTCTTAAAGTTGTTTATTTTCTCAGTGTAATGAGTGTAATGAGTGTAAACGCATGTTTACTATTTTGACCATAGTGTGATGGTAATACAAACGATATACAATACATGTATCATGGTAGTCTTATGAACAAGTCCGCTTTATCGGAACAATATACGTTCCTAACGTACATAAAAACTTGTGTTATAGACCACTTTTGATTTGAGTTAGTGCAGTGTGAATATTCTCAAAAAATACCCACTTTAAAAAAAAATAAATCGAACCGAATAGTGGCATGACTTAGCAACCCTAACGGCGTACGTAAATTTACTATCGAGAATATTGTTCAAGTTGTTCCTTCAAAAGTCGAATACATACCCGTTTCATTACAACAGGCGACTGCTTGGCAAAATGCTGGATACAGAACTGGAAGTTGTAATCTAACATCCGGGGATTACTCTCAATAATAACTTTAAGGTGATACCATATGGCACAGGGTAGTTTATATTCATTGCCAATGTGAATTAGTCGCATCTGTTGTGGTTTTGTCATCCTTGGACCTGTAATAATATAGATTATAAAACGTGTGTTAGTGCCGCGTGAATGTTTGTACTATATATTGACAGGGAACACATTCTCGGCGCTGGGAGCTCTACCTACTAGACCACCCCAAGCGAGATGGGAGGTGGTCATATAGGCAGAACCCCCAGTCTCGGTAACCGAGACTAACATCAATAGTGTAATCATACCTCTGTTCCTGTAGGGTGTTCCACATTTACTGTTCATACGTTTCAAATGGATATGGTTAATTGTAATTCTTTGCTAATCACTGCTTGACGTCATGTTGCATTGACTTGCCTTTGACTAGTACTAATATGCGCCACTCTGAAAGTTATTTCGTTTTAAATTAAGACCCGCTATACTTTTGAGCGTATTGCTGAGGACTCGGTAAGGGCTTATTAGATCTTTTTGGTATGGTGCACGGTTGAATAACATATTCATTATATGCTAATGCCCCTTTTGAATGATTACTAGCCAGTTCGTTAAGATATTGTGTTTAAGACCAGAAGAAGTATAGAAAGAAAGAAAGATATGAGATCATAAAATCGGCACTTCACTTACCATCCCAACTTTGAACCTGATAGTTCCGATGAATACCACTTTTTTCTAATCCTTCCATTAACTCTTGCTCTTCAACTAGTTCTACCCACGATCGGTCACACATTTCCTCTTCGTTGTCTTGATGACGTGAAATTGGAGTCCGACATGTAGGGAGTACACGCCTTTCAAGATGTTGTGATTCAGTTTGTGTGGCGACACTGTTCACAGAACTGACGTCATCATCGTTATTATATCCGGAAAATGCACTTTCATCGTCCGATTCCTCATCACTGTACCAAATATCAGAATCGCCACTTCCGCTTCCATGGCAACACGGTGCTGATCCATGACTACAGTAAAATATAGAATTCCAGCGTGTGTTCGCCCCACTTTCTTCTTGTTGGAAAACATGTGGTCCACTATCACCGTTGCTGGCGCCCTCCATCTCACAAGTAGTATATATATCAAAATTTATCTTAGAAAAAATTGGGAAATTTGAGACCGGTTTCTTCTCCTCTAGAAGTAGAAGCAGCGATGGAGTCGGTGTGAAAACCTGAATATTGTACGACCAGTCACTAGTAATTTTGACACCTATGGGAAAATGAAACAGAAGAATAGTTTAATAAATATTGATAAGAACACATAGGAAAATTTACATGATTTCGAATATAAAAAATGAAAGAATAGACAGTCTCTCCTTATACCCCCGTGTTCATACAGAGAACAGCTGAAAATCCCAGCTACGGTACATCTGGCAAACTGTACACGGCGGATTATAACATTGACAATGGGAGGGAAGTCATGCAACTGCAATTCTATTGTCATAACTAAAGATAGGAAGGGACGTGGCACAATTTACAACATATAAACTTCCTTTCAATCTACCTCCATGCTTATCTCATGAAAGTACCATCCACTTCTAAGCTTATCTCACCTTCATGAATTCACTGGACCGCAGTGGAGAAAATGATTTTGCAGCATATCGAAAAGACTGTTACAATACATGTGGAACATGTTAATACGTGTCAAATAGTCTGTAAGATACGACATTCGTGCGACGCTATCAGCCAGCACTCATCTTTTAGAGCATAACGACATTTGATTGGAGCCAACGAGAAATCTGGTTGGCTAGTGGAGAATATTGGCGCAGTTTAGTAAAGTCTGATAGGACTGAAGTCTAACGTGGCAACAGCCAACACACATATCAATGTGAAGTTCAAAACAAAATCTTATCTTTTAAAATAGTAATTTTTTGTTTACTGATGTGATAAGAAAGGGTCAGAGCATACTAGTACTTCATAATTACACGCTATGTCATAGTTATGAGTTTAGTGAGTTGTAACATTTACGAGTTTTACTGGGATTCTTGTCATGGACAGAACAAAAATGAAATAGTGGTACTGGTTTGTAAAGCTATGCAGTTATGGTGAAGTCAATGTTGTTTAGTCACTTGCGTCTTTGCATTGGCTTATCACATACACACGCCTCAACGTACCCCTAATCCCAGTACAACAGTACAACGATAAGGTAGTTCATTAAATTTCAGACCATATAGGAACGGAATTTCATTTCAAAATGCAACGTTTCTGTCAGCGTAGCGTGTTTACATATTGTAATGTTACTGTTGACTGTCCTTCAGATCTTGAAAGCACCTCATGTTGTTTTCTGAATGAACGTCGTGGACGATATGCAACGTTTTGACCTTCCCGGTTCTTAGTGTACTACCTCGGGCTTATACGTGTACATACATACATACATACATACATAGGTATGCATAGCTACCGAAGAAGAGAAGAATACGAGAGTAATTTGTTAAAGTACTTACTTTGCTTGTGGTGGAGATAGTCTCACTTTCCAATATAGTGGTCAATATATCAAGGAAACAGCGCTCTTTGAAGCTAAAAACTTGAATGGCTTCCCCAACTGAAACTGTTCCTTTTGTAGGGTTTCTAGTCTCTCTACTGCGCAGTCGCAATGTAAGCGTGGTAAGGAGGTTATTGTTGAGGGTTGCCCAGTCTTTTGTTCGTTTTTTGATAGTAAAGACGATTTGGTAAAAGCCACGCTTAAAACAACAGACTAAAGCTGTTAATGGGTTACTATGCAGGGGGCTTGCAAACAGTGATTGACACACAGGAAAAAGAACAGAAATCACCTATTCAATTCAATAACTTTATTGTCCTCATATAAATACGGAAATTTGTCATTAGGCTCAAAATACGATTTACAAAATAATTTACACAAGTGCAATATACAATTCTGCGAGTTTGAAATGGTCTTTACAATGAGTTTTAAGAAGACACAGATGTTGGAACGAACGATTTTTTGATCGAAGTGTTTTTTTCCTCGCAAGAGGCATTCTGTAACTTTTATGTTATAATGGTTTGTACACACTTTCCATCATACATATTAAAGGATTGAGAGCGAATATGATGGCAAGCCTCCCCTCTCTAGAACGTAGACAACAAGATGAGTTTATGAACTCTATCATTTCACTTTGGTTGCATCATATACCATGGTCTATAGTCGTATACTAGCATGGATGTAAATCTCCCCCGTATATCTCTATGGTACAAGTATTTGTTTTCCCTTCATCTTGTATCATTCATTTTTAAGAAGTCATGTCCTGACTCAAAGATGTATGTAAATGATCACAGGGCATTGGAGTTATCAACTGTTAGCAACATGATATCAATTGATGGTTTTATGCTCCCCCCAAAATATTTTTAAAAATTTGGTTCGCCGGTTTACTAAATCCTTCTCACTCGCCCGACTGGAGAGGATAATAGTCATAGAGTACAAGAGTTTATAACAAATAACTATATCTGGATTTTGTGATATCTTGTCGTCGTTAAGAAATCCAGAGATACATCATGATCACTAATATCATTATATCTTAATACATTTACAGACACCTGTAAAAAAATGATATACGCGTATTATGTTTAGTAACCCATTTTGAATGTGAGTCATAAACAAATAACAAGCAGGATTCACAATTTGACAATTGAGTTTACATATTCCCAACATTTTTCTTCATTCGGCCAAGGAACTTGAATACGAGTGACCTAAGGGGGCAATGTCTCTACAATTCGCTATAGGAGTAGTAACAAGACCCTTAGGTCGAGTATTTTCCAGCTGAATGAAGACAAATATTGGAAAATAATATAATTATACCTCCTATGCATAATTTATTTTTTAAAAATGAGAACACCGAACCACTGATGTTTAACAACCAGAGTGTATAATCCATATTTTCTGTTCAAAGACAACAACTTGGCTTGTGCATGATATAATAGATAGAAGTGCAGTAGATGTGGCGTCATAGTATTCTTATTCATTTCATGGCTGTGACAGGCGCGTGGTTCCGTAATTATCTTTATCATGAGTTCACGTGTCAATGATTTCACCAAAACACATTAGTCCACAAGAAATAAACAATGGAAAGGGACGCATAAACAATAGCTATGACAAATTAAAAGCTAATGAATAAATGTATGAACTTGGCACCACAACGAGCCTGACTCCCTTGTGTCGCCATACTGGAAGATGTTCATTCGGCATTTTCTTAGGGCATGTACATTTCTAACACGACTAAGGTTAAGATTTACCTTGCAATGAACAATTCTGTTGACGTGCAACACTAAAAAGTAATTCGGTGGTATCCAACGCAACACAAATAACGTTATATCATAGTAGGATCTATGGTTCTAACCTACATCTAAGACAACTAAAAGAATATGTCTGAGCATAGACCCTGCACTAACGTTGGTGGAGGGGCTATGATCTGAGCCTACAGGTAGGATGTGTATTCATAAGTGACAACGACATTATACATTCAACATACTGATTCCTTTCTTTCTTTCTAACAGGTCCCACAACAATCAAACCTGACAAATGTTACATATATAATGTACCTTCTAACTCTCACACCCCACCCCAGTAAATTGACAATAGATAGTGACGCAGTTACCACAAAGACTCTGGTAATAAAATATTGGCCTACTTTTTGGCACAACTGAGTTTCAGTAGTCAGAGTGGTGCTATAGGCTTCGAGAAATGTATGTATTTATTTATGTATGTATGTATGTATGTATGTATGTATGTATGTATGTATGTATGTATGTATGTATGTATGTATGTATGGTCTGAGGTCTATTTAAAATCTAGTGATGACATTAGAAACGTGGATACTCAGTTACCAAATTACTCAGATGTTCATTGTATAGCATAGCTAAGAACACAAAGAATTCACTTAGTCACATTGAAAACAGTTTTGCTGGAGTCACTACACGAGTTAAGTTAAAAGTGCAATTCTGCTGTCTAGGAGAAACCGTTTCTTTTACGCAGAGTAGGGGTTGTACATATTGAGTATTCAGTGTGGGCTTTATTACCAGCTTTGCCTAGCTATGCCGACAATTAGGCATTGATATTTTTGAATCTAAAACCCATGCACCATGAAGCAGACACACCTCCAAAATAATTTATCAACACAGAAATAACATGTATGTAAATAATTGCAAGAATGCAATTATTTACATACATGTTATTTCTGTGTTCTTTTTTAAAAAAATCAAAACGGCAAAACTACTTTTCAGATCTACTTATTAAAAGGGGTACTTTCTTTATAAAATAATAGCTTGGAATTCACAGGGGATCCAGGGAGTTTTCAACCGGTTGATGGCGCAGTACTTGGCCTACTGGTCGGCAGTTGAGGTGAGGACGTCCTTGGGCATGGTTATTTACAAGTGCTAAATACTTTGCAAATCTTTTTCGAGACTTTTAAAGAATGTATACCAATTCCATCAACCTCTTGTTTAGGGCATATCTAACCTAAAAAGCACATCCATGTGTATTGACAAAACACTGTATTGTAAGAGGGTGACCCATTCCATCTCGGACTAGCAACACAAAGTTAGCTGTGTGATATTCCAGCTGCACCTCTGGGTTCATGTTGATGCTGTTTATGTTGGAAGTATTTCCCCTATAGTCTGTAAGGTACGCCGTGATGGGGCGCCCTCACACATCGGCCGACCCCTGAACGTCACGACGTATCTTACAGTCCCAACAGATATAACCGAATTTGCAAGTGTAACTGCATTTCCGACCGCTTTACTTTCAAGAGAAATGAAGGCTATTTCACTTTATGAGACACAATGTTTTCACATATAAACTAGTCTGGATGCCAACGTGGTTTCTAACTAAACCAGTAAGTGGAGATGTAAATGGTAACGATACTGTATTATAGGAACTAGACTATGTGAGTAGAGGTGTAAATGGTAACGATACTCTATAGGAACTAGACTACACATATACAGACAACTTCAAATGCAAAAGAAGTTGACAAGTTATCATGTAGCTTAACTGTTAAAAAGTAAACAATTGAGGCCATTAAAATCATCAAGTCCGTGTGTGATGTTTTCAGCTGAAGCCTGTTTCTACTACTACACTGTAAAAGAGCAATGCTTTAATATCACTTTTCAATGTGATTGGATAAAAGCTCCTGCTGTGTGCGTTGTGTCTCTGTTATTGTTAGTCTAGAGTTGAAATATGACTATCTTTGTGCCAACAAACATAATGTCACATGAGCGAAAAGACCAAGCCAACAACATTTTCTCCTGTATCATTTCTTTGACAGCACGATTGTTACTATGAGTAATAGCGACCCCAACGTTGTGATGTTGTCATGATGTGCTCTGTTGGCACATTCCATACCATAACTACCTGTGACCTTGGAGTAATTGTACTGATATAATTACTCCAAGCTGTGACATTCTAAAAAAATAAAAGTTAACTTTTAACAAAAAAGAATAATCAAAGGGTCCAACTTGGGAAGTCTGGGGGGTCAAAGATCATAGGAATGTATAGAATGTATAATGATGAAAAGACAATTTGTCACCAGATGGCTATTGATGAATATAATTAATTTACAAAGTATAGAACAAAAATGGACCAGAATTGTTTTAAAGTACAACGAACAATAGGATATTAGATTATCCATATCGGTTCCTAATCGCATGATTCCCTCAGTTGAAGATTACGGTCAGATAACTGACTGAGACAAAACACCAATAGATAAAGTGACATACATTGACCATGATCAGAGTTGCAAGTACCGGACTGTACTTGTAGATGAGCCATGAGAGTTCACCGGGGCTGCAAAGTATACCAATTTACATTTGAGACACTGCTCTTGTTCTAGTTTCTATTCCTTGTGCCCCAGTGTGCCTACAGCCTGGTCAAAAAAATAAGACTATAATAATTAGATGGGCGCCAAGACTATACCTAGATGGGCTCCCCGCCCGGCCAGGGTTTGAAATAAAAGACTAACAAATAGATGGGTACATAACCAGTATCGGAATGATCCATAAAGAGTCCGTCTGTACATTGTATTTTGAAGGGTGCCCGGAGTTTCGAGTATGGATCATATCATTTCAATGTCTCAATGGTACAAGCACTTGTCAAAGACTATAGCAAGAGAAGTTCCCATCAACAACATTGCTGCAAAGGCGATAAGTTTATGTAAATAAAAGATTGTATTGTGGTAGTAGTGTGCCAGAGTTCGACAGGCTTTTATCAGGGCCCTGGCATTTACCTGTTGCTGTCCTACTGATGTAGCAACAAATGATGTGTAATGTATAGCCTTCATATTATTGGATAAACTTTAACACCTGTATGTACTCAACGTCGATATCACTTTGAAAGTAAAAGATTACCAAAATGTTATCACTGTTGAAATAAAAATTAACCACATTCACGCGATGCGCCCGTATTTTTTTAATCGCATTCATACGTACAGACAATCAAAGTGTACGTGGGATGGTACGCATTACCCGGACTCTCCCCACCTATCACCCGCTGTGTACATAACCAATCGCTCTCTTCCAAAGCACATCTCTCAAAGCGAACTTCGAGAGACAAACAACTGCTGTATATGTGGCACACGCACAGGTAGGTGGTAATGAATACATCGTGTACGTTTATATTGATAAAGTGTGTATATGGGTGTATCTGTCTGCATGTATGTATGTATGTATGTATGTATGTATGTATGTATGTATGTATGTATGTATGTATGTATGTGTGTGTATGTATGTATGTATGTATGTATGTATGTATGTATGTATGTATGTATGTATGTGTGTGTATGTGTATGTATGTATGTATGTATGTATGTATGTATGTATGTATGTATGTATGTATGTATGTATGTATGTGTGTGTGTGTGTGTTCGCGCGCGTGCGTTTCTATGGGGATATGTACGCGAGTGTGTATGTGCATGCAATAACAAAAAAATGGCAGAAAAATGATAATTTATTCAAGTTTTTTTTTTCTGTCACTTTATCTGTCCCTCTTATCTTTGCAGTACAAAGCTGATTTTTATTTTTCAAACAGGTGTAAGTTTGTTATTGTATCCTCTCTATATATCATATTTAACAGTTTTTTTTCCGTTTTTCGGTTGTATATTTTCGTTCCATGTACATGTGCAATCATTATGTTTTTTGTCTTGCTTTATTTTTTCGTATGTGTATTTTGGGCCGATGGCCTCTAAAATGCGAAATAAAATATTCATATTCATATTTAAAAGTCTTGCTCGATCGTGCTCCAGAACATTTATTGGCAATTGTTTATAGATAAATCGTTTTGTTTAAATATCACACTAGAGGAACTTGCCATGGTATCGTCAACAAGTCATTCAGTCAGGTTTTATCAAGATTGTTATTTCCCATGGCCATGTTTGTCTGCCTAGCTAGCCACTAATGTACAAAGACAGAAGTCATCAAGGTAATGATCGAATCGACAAGTTGTCGAAGTGTGTATCCTATACCGATCCTCTCATTTAGGGGGTGTCTCCTCACCCTAAATCTAAGCACTGAATTATCTTGAAATTGGACAATATTGATTATAACCATCAATTGTTTTCGATGTTATTATTTTCTCAGGTTTACTGTTTACCTGTAGGACAACACAATGGCTGTCGAAGAGTTTGTACCTCCTGATGGAGGTTGGGGCTGGGCTATAACTATGGGTGCTTTCATCGTCCTCTGCTTCACAAACGGACTACCTCAGTCGTTCGGTGTATTCTTCGTAGAATTCAGAAACTATTTCCAGGAGGATGCGAAAACTATTTCTATAATTGGTGGCCTTTTATTTAGTATGGTGTTTTTCTTAAGTGAGTATGGTATTAATTGGAGGTAAAAGCATGCAGTAATATACTGAGTCAGTCATGAACATACTTGTGCCAAAACTAGTAATGTATGTATGTATGTATGTATGTATGTATGTATGTATGTATGTATGTATGTATGTATGTATGTATGTATGTGTGTGTGTGTGTGTGTGTGTGTGCGTGTGTGCGTGCGTGCGTGCGTGCGTGCGTGCGTGCGTGCGTGCGTGCGTGCATGCATGCATGCATGCATGCATGCATGCATGCATGTATGTATGTATGTATGTATGTATGTATGTATGTATGTATGTATATGTGTGTGTGTGTGTGTGTAAAAATGTACAACAAAGTGTACAGTATTACTATATTTTGACTGAATGTAAGTGTGTTTCATCCCAGGCTGTGGTAGCTACTAGACAAAATTGAGTACCCAGACTCTCCGTCTGCAATCGGGATCAATTGGCTTTGGGTAGCTTTATTCCGTTTATGTGATAATGCCAACTTTTTTTCCCTGTACAGGTCCTATCAGTGCAGCGGCGGCGGCTAAATTTGGTAGTCGGCCTGCTGTTTTATTCGGTGGAATCGTTTCTGGATTCAGTCTTTTTCTGAGCTCCTTCGCCCCTAATGTGAAATTTCTATACGTCACCATGGGAATAATGACAGGTAAGTATCTGTTGTTCAGTGTATTTTCGTATCCATGACTGCTTTCGACTGATAACGATACGTGCATTTACTTCTATCCGTTCGTTAATCCATAGACAGTCCACGTGGAGGGTCCGATGAGTAATCTAACGAGCTCTTTATTGTATTATTTCCTGTTTGACTTCATGGTTTAACAATAACAACAATAACGAGAAAAAAAATAGTTTGAAAAACACCTTTTCGTCTATTTTGGGTTTTTATTTCCTTTTTTAACAATTTGCTCAATAAATAAGGAAAGCTCAATTTAAAAACAGATAATCCTTACACGTTCTGTTTTTTTCCTTCCAGGTTTTGGATTTAGTCTCGGCTTTATACCAAGTCTTGGTATTATCAATCGTTACTTTTGTAAAAAAATTGCTTTGGCCAATTCCATCGCATTGTCAGGTGTCGCACTGGGTACTATAGTCTTCCCTTTACTTTCTAATTATCTAATTGAGGTGTATGGTTGGAGGGGTGCCCTTATCATTCTTGGTGGTCTGAGTTTCAATGTGTGTGTCGGTGCTTCTTTCTACAGACCACCCGAAGTCAGCTCTGGTAGAGACGACGAGTCTTCGTTGGATTCGGAAACCGACTCAGATTCGGATTCAGAAACCGAATCTGAATGTTCCAATGAAAAAGATTCAATCGATTCACAGAGCTCAAAGATATCCGATTCAGATTCAGATTCCGATTCGGACACCGAAATAGTAGTCAAAGAACAAACCAAGAAGAAGAAGAAAAGAAAAGCACGTGCCCAGAAACAAAAAATGCTTGACTTGAGTATGTTCAAAGACTCCTATCGGTATGTGTTGTTTTGTCTGGCATTTTTCCTTGGTGGTATGGCTACAGTATCGGGTATTGTGTTCTTGGTGCCACGGGCAGTAGCAGAAGGCTATCCCCGAAGAAAAGGGGCCATTTTGTTATCAATTGTTGGAATTCTGAATTTTCTGACGAGACTTCTCCAAGGTGTGCTGATGAACATGAATTTACTCCCCGCAGAAAGGTTTATAACTATATATATGGTTGTGTTCGCTATTTCAAATTGTCTCTTTCCATTTGGCAAAGCCTATTCTGCCTTTGTATTGTATGCGATATCAGTTGGAGTGTGTATGGCTGGTTTGGCATCCGTATTCCCCATGGTGATCAGAGATTATGTTGGTGCCAAACGATTCCAGTCGGCTCTGGGCATGTCACAAATTTTCACTGGCCTTGGCCAGCTACTTGGTCCATTCATAGCTGGTAAGCACCTTTATACACATATACACATACGCAAGATTTTGTCTATGCATGTCTGATGAAGTGGTTGTAGTAGTAGTAGTAGTAGTAGTAGTAGTAGTAGTAGTAGTAGTAGTAGTAGTAGCATTAGTAGTAGTAGTAGTAGTAGTAGCAGTAGTAGTAGTAGTAGTAGTATATGGCACCATGACGTAATTGATAGATTTAGAGTTTCAAGAATGGGTAGCGGATTGGGAAGGCAAATTGCAGATAACAGAACCTGACTGGCAATAGATACAATATCCTAAAAAGTAATTTCATTTCAACCAAACAACTCATATAATTCCAGCGAATCGAATCCAAAGCAAACTCATGTTGTTATGACACAGATATTGCTATAGGCCTCAATTTCAAAAATAGCAATAACATACACTGACATAAACCTCACTTTTCATAAGACGTTAAAAATCAATATCCACAAAATATGACGTCACGGTGCACCTTCTTAACAGAGTTGGACCAATCTCTCCTTCGACAGCATGCATCTTAATCATTCCTGTAGAAATTTAGATATTTAAAATATACAGCTTAATTTATTTAGATCATGAAGATTGCAGCGTTTATATTAAATTTGAAAGAATGTTATATTTCACCTAATGAGATTTTCCCTCTGATCTCTGACCTCCGCAGGTACGATGTACGACAAGACAAACAGTTATGGACCAGTGTTCTTCTTAGCTGGCATTCTTCTATGGCTTGCTATGATATTGATGTTACTAATGCCATTCTTGCATCGGTTAGAAGTCGCGCGAGATATGGAGTGTGAGAAAAGGAAAAGAAAAAGTCGAGATGTGGAGGCCATTGAGAATAAGTGATGAGAAGCTACTGACTGAATGTTCCAGTGTGTTCGCCTCTGAGAGTACTCTTATCCATCTATACCAAAGGTTGACCTTTGAACTTGAACTACTATGATACCGTTCATCTTACTAACACTAAACAAAGCCCTAAGATGTGCCCCATTCTATCCAGCGTTAACTTTGAAATATCCGGATGTGCAACATGGGCGTCAACCTCTTTGTGTGATGGTTGCGTGCTCGTCATCGCATGTACTACTGTCTGTCTGTCTGTCTGTCTGTCTGTCTGTCTGTCTGTCTGTCTGTCTGTATGTCTGTCTGTCTCTCTCTCTCTCTCTCTCCCTCTCTCCAAATTCTTCACTTAATATTGACATTAAATGACATGACTCCAATGTAGATAATTCAAAGTAGTATTATAAACACAAATGTATGTATGTATGTATGTATGTATGTATGTATGTATGTATGTATGTATGTATGTATGTATGTACTTTTGTATGTATGTATGTACTTTTGTATGTATGTATGTATGCATGTATGTATGTATGTATGTATGTACTTTTGTATGTATGTATGTATGTATGTATGTATGTATGTATGTATGTATGTATGTATGTATAATGATAAGCTTACAGATAAAATACTTTTAAAAAGGAGAAAAGAATAGAAGTTTACATTTGCGGGTTTCTGATTGCACCTTTCCTTCACAGATTTGAGTTGACAGCTAATAAATTGAACAATGTCAGTACAGTCGCAGAATTCTTGCTTACGAAACACGTGAAAAAAAGTTCCATTAAATGGACAGACCTGTTTACATTATTAGAGGACTTTGATTGTTAGTTTTTTATCAGTCTGTATGTTGGTAATAGTAGTCTAAGTAACAAACGATAATGTGGAAAATGTTGTAAGATTTTTTTGAACCACTTGTTACAATACTAGCTATTCAGTGTCATTTTTTGCAATCATTTATATATTTAAATAAAAGTTTTATACCAGTAACCCAGAAATGAATATCAGAAGTGTTTTTTTTGTGTGTGTAATTGGATTTTTCCATAATTATTATATTTTGAATGTCTTTGTAAATACACTTGACTGGTGCCAGTGATTTGAATTGTCATAATGCTTGCTTACTCCGCATAGGCTGGACTGGACTCCCTAGATACTTTTATTTTTATTCAATTTCATGAAATGGACAGTAATACACTGTGTTCCGCACTCTCTTGAAATACCATTTCAACGATTCAGTTGAGGGAGCTTTCAGTAATCACAGGTTATGGGGAGGTGGGTCCAATTTTTACAAATCAGTTCTCGAGGGAGGGCCATATTTTACCACGACGAATTGTATTATCTAACGTAGCATTATTTTGTGGATCTCGCATCCCACCGCTGCCACCGGTTCCACATCCCACTGCTGCCACCGGTTCCACATCCCACTGCTGCCATATCCTATCACTGCCACCATTATACCGTAATATCAGAACATATATTAGTCGAATCGCTCCTGACAACCATATAGGGGAATCAATTGTTAGTTGTGATGTGGAGAAGAGGAGTGGGTCTCACAGAAGTAAAGGGGAACAGTGTGATCAGATGTTGGGGATGATGTGGTGGAGCTGGGATGTTGTCCTCGGTCTAGACAATGTTCGTAGTGAGCCCAGCTTGTCTTTGGGAATTCTGGCCCTTTAACTCTGTCTATTAGATCCAAACATTTTCTTTCACACATTCACTGTGGTGGTAGAGTGGGAAAACACCAACGCCTTTTAAAATAATTAACTTAATGGCAGCGATGAGATGGAGTCCTTATTGATACTGAGACTCTTGTCCCTTTTCATGCCCGACAGCATTGTAACCTGTGAATTTATACATATTTGAACAGGGGATAGGGGTTGTCATGTTTTAAAGAAAAAAATTGCCATTTTTTAGAAAACGGAATCGCGGTTAAACGCCATACTTTATGCAACAGACAGGGCTTGATTTCCTCCGACCGTCCCCTTGTGATTTCTGGTCTGGCCTAGGATCCTTTTTGTTGGCCAAATTCCTACATGACTGTAGCCTCAAATCAACTCGTTGTTTTTTGCTTCACGTACCATATCCATTGCATTATTTGTTCCTTGATAAGACTGCTTCCAATATTATCACCATCAACCAGTCTGTCTGACGCCTTAGCAATGTTCACACAATATTTTATCAAAACAAATTTGTACTTTGTATCGTATATGTCTGAACTGAAATGGAATATGAGTTATGAGTGACGGATTGCATCTAAAGAATCACCTTATATATCTATATATTACGCAATCATCGTCCGATGATATATATATATATATATATATATATATATATATATATATATATATATATATATATATATATATATATATATATACACTGAGCATATACAATATGTCTATACTGGAGAAAACAGTGCTCAATACATATACATGTAGAGCGGTATAACTACTAATAATAGTACAGTACTTACGCAATCATCGTCCGATGAGATATATATATATATATATATATATATATATATATATATATATATATATATATATATATATATATATATATATTGCGCTCTACCACTGCGGTATAGAGCACTGTCTTAACAGATTGATATATATATATATATATATATATATATATATATATATATATATATATATATATATATATATATATATATATATATATATATATATATAACATTCTGGTACGAGTAGTCCCCCTTTCTAGTTCAATATCCACGAAGGGGTGACCGATATGCCATCTTACATGTCAACAGATACCTTAATGTGTCACTAGCTTTTAACCTAAGCTTTTCTTGTTTCAAGTGTCTTGTAACTTTTCTGAACTTCTTGCACCTTGAAGGTGATTGCGTCATGCGAAGCATGCGTGCAGTGGAACTACAACAGTACTTTATTTTTTTGAAGCATGGTCTTGAACTTTGGTGTATTTTTCAGCATTTTTGTTTTATAATAAAATATGACTTATACTTTGTTACTTACTGAAACAAAACGTCAGCAGTCACTCAGTCTGGCAGAACTCTTACATTATAGATAAATGGTAAAATACCGCCTTTACATTTATGAAACACGTCCTTTTTATACGCAATGCTTGACCCCAACTCAACTTGTACGAGGATATACCAAGTGTCAATTTGCATCAATACTATTATCCCCTGCTATACCGATATTATAAAACGTTCTAGGTGTTCATTTTCTTTTCACAAATCTTTTGAATATTCTATTTCCAAATTGCTATTAAACAAAGCGAGCTTTTGAAATGCAGTTCACTGCAGTACCAAGTTGTTTTATATTGGAGGATCATTTGGTGAGCTAGCACCGAGGACAACTCAAAAACTTTTTCGCGCTTGGAAATAACGTCAAAAGACACATTTTGATTCGGTCAAGGGCATGTACTCTGATCAGTAACCAACACTGTTAATAGGAGTTTAACTCTAGACCACTCGGTTATATACAGGTAGTTACTGTACATTAAATGACGTCGGGAAAAGAGTACAGTTACAGCTCATGTAACTTTGAATTGAACTTCATGTCTGAGAACAAATTACGGTATCTTAATTGATGGCAAACTGAACAATACAGTAACACAACACAAGACATACGTTTATAGGTGTATTAAATTGATGAATTCGACAACGATATCGATCATGGAAATTTCCCCCGGCATCAAATTTGTGTGATTTGCTACTTTTACATGACCAATGGTTAAATAATACAACGATGTATCCAATGGCAAAACTCAATCACATCTCATCAGTATTTTCAAAGTTGACTTGGACTGTCGTATCAAAGGAGGTCTGCACATTGAAATTTAACGTGGCCGGCCATGACGCTGCCTATCGCCGAATCAACCAGCGGGACCTTGCATTATCTAGAATACGCCGGTTTACAAGTATGCATTTCCTCTTGTTTGTCGAATCACGTGAGAGCGGCTCGATGATGATGAGGTGAACTGATTGCGTTGACGATGATTATAATGAAGTTCGTAAAACATTGACGATATCCAACCAGACCAGTATTAACGTGACCGAGTTGGTCTTCTTTGGTCAGGCAGTGGACTCCCGACGTCGTAGACCACCGAGGTACCTACATAATTTGACCCCAGACAGATTTCATCCCCAGGTGAGCCACTATCGATTAGTATTCATAATATCGAAATGTTGACTTTTATTACGCTTCTGAAATAGTCTTTACTTACTTTAATTATTACTGATTACATCTGATTTTATTGCTAATTCTAATGATAGCTTTAAAGGTACGATTTTATATTTCAATACATGTACTCGATGAATGACACATGACATCTTTATGGTCGTCTTCTCTACAACCACTGTGCTGACACAGTAGCCGAGGTGAATTTTGGAACGTGTCACAAATAAGTACTTGTGTCAAATATGGATACATGTTTAAGTTGATTTATCCGAAGTGTGATTTCTGTGTTCGTACATCATGCCAGCCTTTTGTTCATTAACATGACCCTGATGGTCACTATCCGACCTTTGCTATATGTATCACAGTCTGACACTAAACAACGTGCTATGCAGTCATTATCCTCAGGGTGAATAGCTTTTAACAATTATAGGGCAGGTAATATTATTTTCTAGCTCTACGTCTCTCTGTTTATCTACACATTATTCATGACAATGACGTTGATGTAGACCAGTAGCCATTTCAAGCTTTCCCTCGCACCTGTGCAATATTTGCATCCCGGAATACAAAATATAGATCATAAGCTTACTATAAAACAAGTAAATTTACCCACACCTTTCAATATTTCAGTTTAAGATGACGTATTTTGTTGTCATCAACTGTCGTCAGAATTCTGACGTGTCACGGACTCCCAAATGTTGTCTCCCTGGATTGAGTAAACTACAAACCTTGAAATTCTTGTGCATCCAAACGCCGAGATAAATGGGGAGAGATAACAGCCCAACCCTATAACCTTAGTTTTGCGTGTAGGTGTTTGATGCATTGATTATTGATTACTACAATAAACAAGTAACGATGTGAAATTAAAAAGCTGATCAGAGTGACTATGTCTGGAAACAAAACTTAATTGGAGAGTTTAAAACTGAAAAAGAAGCATTCAAAACATCGCAAAGTGTTGAGAATCGGACAAATGAAATGTCGTTGTCACAACAGGTAAATGAGAAACTTAGCATCACCTAACAAAATAAAGGGGGGAAATACCCACATAAAAGTACTCAAAATGACTTTTTTTATCCATTAGTATTAGAAAGTATTTTTGATTATTTGTTTTCACGTCAGACACATCTCACAACAAATGACATCAGAATTTACCTACAATTGTTCACAAATGACTCCTCGCTTAAAAACACCCTCTTTTTGGAATTTAGTTGATACAATGGGAGGTCATGATGTAAATATTTAATCCGGAGAACAAATTTATTTCAGTTTTATCTACATCACCACTCAAAATGAATACCAAGCTGGGCTTTGGGATTTAGCGGTTAGGTGAAACATTTGAGAATTCGATCACAAATTGGGTCCTGTACAGTGTAAGGTTATGGGACTTTGATATACGGCAATAGCTCGATTTCAAGTAGTTTTTAAAGTTCTCCAATTACACTTTTCAACTTGATATAATGGAGGCATTTAAATGACAGAAATTACTGATACGGACAGTAATACAAATTAACTTGTAAACTTTTAAAAACTTATTTACTATCTAAATACCAAAATAGAATAAAATTTAAATAAAATGAACCGATAACAAGGCAAAGAGTTTTCGATCACCAGTCCATCGACTTTTTCCTCGACAGTAAAGTTTGACTTGTTGCATAGTTTTTTTTCGTGTTCTGTAGTTCTCTAACTCTTTTCTCATAATGTACTCCGTGACATTTATTAGATACCTGAAAACGTAACTTAGTAATCGGATAAGATTGGGTTTACTAGTCATTCGTGTGCGATATGCTTCGTATCGCATGTTTCTTCATATTTCTTCTCAGTGTGACATTTTCTTGTTCACATTTTAGTACTGTTGCAGTTTATTAAAAATAAAGGTACTCCAGCTTTGTTCACAGTACTGGTTATCCTGGGTTTTTTTACACATATACAGGGTGTATTTATCAACATTTCAGAAACACCCTGCACCTGCAGCTAACCAGAATGATCCGTGACTACGACAGAGAACGCATTCGTATGTCGTTTAGTGTTAGATGCGAATATTGACTTGGTGCAAAGTAACAAAACAAAATATTACCCTTTTAAAATTATATATACTAAAATAAACCTTGAATGGTAATACAAAGTTGTTCAACTTGAAGTTGTAAAACAATATCACGAAGTAACAGCATCTGACCAACAAACAATAAACCGTTCTTTTATATATAGGGCCCCGAATTGTATGGCACAATGATTGTTTGAGCGTGTTTGAAGCTAGCTCGCTACACCAAGTAATGTCGGTATACATGTTTACGGGTACTTCCAAACAGTTAGTTCAATTACTCTGTTTTATAAAACGCTGCATCTCATACAGTGCTGTGATGTGACGTGATGTAAAATGGTGCAACCCATAACAGTGTTTTAGTTCTGAAACCACACTTGAGCTTATTTTCATCAAAAACCTACAATAAAAGTTTACGACTCATTCTTTTAATAAACTGAGGCGTGGTAATAAAACACTTGAGGTTATTTACTCTTAATGCTTTACAGGCAATAATGGCTTATAATACTGTCAATGCATGTGAGACGTTGTTGTAGCATTTAGCTAATATTATATCGTTGCTGATTGGTTTATTTTCGAGAAAGGCACTAACAGGCCTAGAGAGCGTACAAAGCATATCACAATGGAAATCACTTAAAGTACAAACAAATCACCGTCTCGCATGACGAAAATCTTACTAATATTGTTACATTATGTTGTCTGCCTTAACAAAATCTTACTAACTTTGCACATGTTATTGTCTGAGAGCCTGAAAAGTATAATTTGGTGATAATATGCTAAGATAAGGTTAGCTAAATCTCAGGCAACTATGAATATAGTGGTCTGAAGCTAAGTATAGCAATGTAGGTAGGGATTTTGTTAGTTACGTTAGGTGACGAAAAGAAGCAGCGTTAGTGAGATTTTTGTGTAGCCAGACGATAGAAAATGTAGCAGTGTTAGTAAGATTTTTGTTAAGCTAGACGACAAAATGTAGCAACGTTGTCAAGCCGGACGATAAAATGTAGCAATGTTACTGAAGTTTTTGTACCGCCAGACGACTTTTTTGTTTCTACTCAAGTGATTTCAGTTGCAAGTGAAAATACAGAGAAACGGTGAAGACGCCATCAAATACACCTTAAAATGAAAGCCCTTTCTACATTTCATTTAATGCATAGTTAACGACTAATTCATACAGGTGTGTTACATTGGTGTTACTTGAAAGAGAGAAAAAAATCCTTTCAGCTCAAAAGTTGAACTAATATTCTTGGTTAAAAAGAGTACTGAAATAAAACAATATAGGCAAAATACTGAAGAAAAATGTCATTCCTCGGCTATCTAGTCATGCCTTTATTATCTTTTATCGAAATATTCCAATTGACGATATTTGGAGCATTTTATATTTATCAATGGCAATTAAACCCAGTGGATCATCAATTAGGAGATACCGTGTTATCAAAATTGGCAAGTCATAGAAAGAAGCTACGTTAATGAATTATGCTAATTGGCCAAGACAATGCTTGTTGATGATGACAAGATAAGATAGCAGTGATGAATAACGAAGTTAAAGCTCTCTTCAACTTTATACACAAAGACAACACTGCAAAGTGTCACCAGGTTGTTCACATTGAAAAGATATTCAACAAACTCGGGAATTTATTATAAGAAGATAAACGATGCCGCAGATCTATTTTGATTTCAGGGGCTTAAAAGTTATAGATCTGAATCAGTTATCGTCAAAATTTTTAAGCAAAGAGGAACTTCACTTTATTAGGTTGCATCAAGTTGACAAAAAAAAGACTTTTCGAATTTGTCAACTGATAAAAAGTGAAAGAATTGTATCTGCAGACATGGAAGGATTTGGGAACTTAAAAAATGTATTTATTTTCTGAAGAGCATTGTCTTATATTATTCAAACTAATTATTCAAAAGCACTGTACAAGATGACAACAAAATAAACGAGGTGTTATTTAAAAAAACAAAGATATAAAAACAATTTTTTTAAAAAGGTACAATTAGCAGTTACAAATTATCTAAAAAGAGCCGTTATATTTAAAATAATACATTTATACAGATGGCAATAGTGTTTTCTTTAATGTACGCCTTGAGCTCTCTCTTAAAGTTGTTCAATTATATGTTATTTAAAACATTTCAAATCTAAGACTAATGGAACGGAATCACATAACCTTGTACCAAACACGGCAAAATCCCTATCCTTCATCCAATATTTTGTGCAGGATGATACACTTCTCTTTTAGATTTATTCAAGGTAAAAACAGAAATTATCATGCAGATTTTCAAAATTCGAGACAAAACAGGTTGTATCAAATCTTTATTGTTCGGATTCAAAAGGAATACAATTTCGGAACCATTTCAATCCCCGTCATCATTTACATTCAGAAATTTTCATATTAAAATTCAACAAGTTGTTTTTTGGCCTTAGGGGTGAAAATATGGCACGATTTCACGTTTTGACGATAAATCAGCTGCAATGTACTGTTTACAGACGGAGATTTGAGATAGAAATCGATTGATAACTTTTGCCGTTATCTGTTGTTAGTATACCAGCAATTAGTGAGACACCCCATTGACTATTTCATAGCATTGTATGATTTATCTTGTCCTTAGATAACTTATTAAACTTTGAGAGAATGGAAGTCGGACTCAGATGTCATCGGATCATCTCTCTGTCTGGCCAAATGTCACGATCGACTTGTTGAGGTCGTTGTAAAATTAAAGTACTTTGAAAGTGGCTGATGCTACATTTTTCGTTACTGTTGGCAATTAGTGATGTTTGAAGGAACAAGCTGGTTGTATACCTTTTTTGGTGGAGATGATGTGGTGGTGGTGGTGGTGGTGGTGGTGGTGGTGGTGGTGGGAGGGGAGGGATTTAAGTTTTGCTGTCTTTCATTAAACAATCCGTGTAGTATTCTATTCACTGAAGCATACTTAGCTATACCATTACTTACAAAAACGTTTGATGTCATAATTTAGTCTACATATACTAAAAAGTCGGAGGTCCCCATCCCCTTCCAATTTGCCGTTAACTGTATTGTGTACTGTCGAACGACAATTTGTATTTGCCATTGGCATTGAAGACATACATTAACATTAACATTATACTAGAATAATTTAATCAGGGTTTTATGTATGTAATTTTATCCGTTTAAAAATCAGTAACAAACTCAGTTTGTCGCAAATCCTCCCCGATGACGGCAATGTTCGCATCAAATCTTATGTTCCTGGGAAAAAGAAAGCCGTGTCTTTGTATTGCTACATTTTATCGTCTGACTAAACAAAAATCTTACTAACATTGCTACATTTTATCGTCTGACTTGACAGAAATCTTACTATAATTGCTATATTTTAATGTTTAGCTAAACAAAATGATTTGTCTATTTTTGCATTGATTATTTTATAAGAAGTCATTTTTGTTACATTCTCATTCCAAAGACCGATTTCGTTTGATTCATTATTTTATTAGACAAACTTCTAAATGCGATAATTTAGGGTTTTTTCTGGTCCGAGAGTCTGTCATGTTGATACTATCGTAGGACTGGATGTTAAACTATGTACACATAAAACTGATCCAATCGATGACGTCATGATCCATTGAGATTGTTGATCCAACAAGTCAAGTTATCGAATTTCTATGACATCAGTTGATGGAATATATGTTAATATAACCCGTGTGAATATACGACAACTGTCAAAGGTGATTTACAGTTGTGTTGTTAACAACGAGGATATAAGGCTAACAGGAATAAACAATTGCGAGTTAAAAGATTTGAATTGAGTGTTCACTGACCGACATGTCTTTCTGAGTGATAACACTGGCGGTTGTTTCAAATCTGACACACGAACAGAAATTTCTTTAGATTTTGTAAGAACGAATGTAACTTATGATACGAAGCAAAATTCGTAATGAATGGTATTAATTGGTGAACGAAACGAAAGTCATTTGTCTGAGGCCAGATTTAAAAGATGGCGTGTTGCTGATATGTCACCAAATCTAAAGCCAACTATATAAAATATTTCCATGTTACAAATTCTCCTACGTTGGTTACTATGGTAATCTTACTTGGTGTCAAAGTTGATTGGCATTCTTGGCATCGACATAACATGATTACAGGAGCAGAAATTACGAGAATCAAGTTTATGTCCTAGAATATTATATTAGTAACTCTATCTTGTAACTTGTAATTATGTGTAACTTTCTGTTTTTGTCTGAACATTATTGGTACTTTGATTTGATTTGATTTCTAAAAACACCCAGATGCTTTCATTAACACAGACTACAGTTCACGTTGGATGTGTACAGTGGCATACTACATGCATGTTGATATGGGAAAACTGTATTGGTCTTCGTCGTAGTTACTGGCTTTACTCTTCATCAAACCATCATAGAAGGGGTATTCTTACCGATATGTTTGCCTTAGGGTCAGAGCGGTATTTCACGAGCTACCTATAACCTACTTTTTTGAGGGCATGCTATAGCAAATGCACAATTTTTTTCGCCACATTTCCGATTCATATAATTATTTCTGTTATGCTACAATTTTACTCTGTGTGTGTGTGTGTGTGTGTGTGTGTGTGTGTGTGTGTGTGTGTGTGTGTGGATGACCTTGCATTGCACAGATCACAATACTTATCATGAATATACAATCCAACAATATCAAAACTTGATAGTAGTTATCAGATCGAGGCCAAAAAACTTATAAACAATACATATTTTGATTCATAATCATAGTTTTTAATTCATTAACACCAACGACTCGTCAAATGTGTTTATATTACACTTCTGGTCATAATTTATAGGATAGTTTTAAACTAAAACAATTTTCCAAACGCTAAAACGGGTTTTCCCATTTGTGCTATACTACTGAGTAACATTCATATTTTGAAATGTTAGGCCAAGAAAAAAAAGACAGTTTGTCTAAAATGATGTGACGACGCGCTTTTTTTCTCTTAACAAACCTGTCACTCAATCTACTATTTATGGCAGTTACTGTTCTTTTTATTTAGTACTGTAGAGCAAGTGTGTATGTGGAGCAGATGTCATTTGCTTGTTCATGATTGGCTCTGCAGTTGTCTTCACTGAACTAGGGAGGGTTATTTTTGTGTTCCCCCTGGATCTGCAGAGTGCATGGGCTGGACAAACACACAAAAGAAAGACCAACGTGATGCGCATGCTGACCAGAAACAATAACCTTTTTTTTCTTTTCTTTTTTTTCTTTTTTCTTTTTTTTTTTTTGGGGGGGGGGTGGGGGTAGTTCAACTACTTTTAATCAGGGTATTTGTCTCGGAATAATTTCGAAACTGTCGATAATGTATTATCATCCTTATATTAACTTTTCTTTTCAAATTCTAAAGACATCTTAACAGGAGGTAGGATATTTTTAATTTTACTAGTATACAAAAACAAACAGTACTCGACTTCTGAGTTTACGTACTATTTATTTACGTATCATTAGACAGTACTCAGATCTGTCGCCACCAACCTTATTTCCGTAGCTTTACATGAGATAGTATCCCCAATGTGTGACATAACCTCTCTGTATATCAAATTAAGTCTCGGTCATGTTTTTTTCAGACGTATTAAAACTAGAGTGGGATTTACTATTTCAGACAGACAGACAGATAGACAGATAGACAGATAGACAGACAGACAGACAGACAGACAGACAGACAGACAGACAGACAGACAGACAGACAAACACACACATACATACACACACACACACTTACATACATACATACATACATACATACATACACACACACACACACACACACACACACACACACACAAAGACACACCCATATTCCTTATTCAGTTAGAGCATAGTACAGATCACCTTTCTGACCAACGTCACGTCCGAACGTAAATAACGAGTTTGCTTAGTATTGCGTGTGAACTCAGACCAGTCACCACTACTGAGGTGTGAATCATTCTATGGTATCACATATTTGTATTTTGCATTCATACGTCACAGTGTTTGTATCTTTGATATGAGTGGACCTTGCTACCACCTTTAGCTTCCATTCTACCGACTGCTTGTCGCGTCCGTGAGGGGAAGGTTTATCGAAATCAATATCACGTGACATTGACGTGACAGAATGTGACATTTCCTCTGATGTCACACAGAAGTTGTAAATACGCAAACACAGGAATAGAGTGGTATGCTTTTAATACTAGATAAAGAAAAACAAAAATAAGTTGTTGCGTAAATCTGGCAGTACGAACGTGCTCTATCCTGTTTTTGTAACAGATAGGCGATCAGTATATAAGTTGAAAAATATACATATACGTCTATTTAGACATTCTACGACTAGATAGGTTACCAATATAACGGGTGGATCACGAATGTAGTTTCGGTAAGTCGATAAAATTATCAAACTAAGCTTCACCTAATGTTTCAAACAGGAATACATATTTATACAATCAGTAATTTTAAACTGGCATTCAGCCACCACATTCCATTACATACACAGAATCGTATGTATGTCATCATATGTACTGATTACCTATTTTACACCATGCAATGATTACACTGTGTGTATGTGTTAACACGTGTCTGTATCAGTGTAAGTATCTGTCTGTCTGTCTGTCTGTCTGTCGAGGTAAGTTTCTTTGAATGTGAATGCAAGAAAATGTGCCAGTTGATAATTGATGGGTTATGAAGTTTGGGATGAGTTTTACATTGTGTATTGGTAAAACATACTTGTCGGATAAGGTACTATTATCCTTGACAGAAAACCCACAAGTTCAGAGCATACAACATTTAATTTGCTGTTGTACCGTATTTTCAGCCTCGACAATATCTGACCACTGACCTGTTTAACAGTTTGAAAACTTAGATGTTACACGACTTCGAGCACTGTTTCTATTCAGTGTGAGATCATCCACTTCGGAAACCTTAAAAAAGGAAACCCCAAAGTATAAAGTTGCTTGACCAGTACTTAATTAGACCGAGGGAAAATGATCAGTCGTTGCATGACACCCACTTGTAATGTTATAACGTTAACTTTGGTAACAGTTTATCGTTTATAAAGTCTCAATAGGATTACTCCCTAACTGACCATACCTTTTACTAGACCCATAATTTCAAGAAATAATAGCATGTAAACACTCATTGTATTAAATGGTCAGTAGTTTAATTAAATAGGATTTTTAGTATTCATTAAATCGACGCTTTTGATTTGATCCCGGCAAATTTTGGAACAAACGCTTGCATAATATTTAGGAAAGGTCGGAGATTGACCTTTGTGGATGTGATGAATGAGCATATTTAAGAGTTTATCCTGATTGTTGACAAAACAGTACTCTAGTATCTGTGTTGGTCATTTTTGATATGTTCTCTATGGATTAGAATATAACTAGGGTGACTTCGCCCTAGACTCAATTTTAGAAGGCCCTTCGCAAAGATTGTTGAAGGGGGACAAGACTATTACTTTCGCAGTTGGGAGAACATATCATTGAAATTGTTGTTACAAAAGGTAAACATGCAGAGAAACATGTATAAATACCGTGACCTTGAATTGCCTCGACACTAATTTCCGATCTGATCTGTATTTGCAATGAAAATTTACAAATCTCAGGGCCATATATATCTAGGATACTGACATGTTGCATTTTAATGTTATCAAGAATTCGTTAGTTCAATTACATCATGTATATATTCGGCAAAAGACGACGACGATTAAAATGTTAAGGCAAGCTTTACAACCTAATAGAAAATACCCAATAACATAAAAATAAGGCGACTAATCTCTGCAAGCAGAGCTCGAGGCGAAGAAGAAGCGCTGGATAGATTTTACTGTATTGCAGAGGGAAAGTGGATTCGCAGACAATAGATACTGGGTAATTGGAGAAGGCTGAGCCTAATGTTTAAAGACATAGGTTTTGAGAGAACGGCGGAAGGATGTAAGAGACTTGGAGTGACGGAGATCGAAAGGAAGATGGTTCATTGATGCAGGGCTGATGTGAGAGAAAGATCTCTTACCAAAGGTCTCTACCCTTGGGAGACGAAGAATCAGAGGAAGAGCGGATTGTCTTGTCTTGTCTTGTGGAGTATATCGATGAAGGGGGTCAGAGAGGTAATGCGGTCCAGAACCCACAACTGAATTGAAGCTGATAGATGAAGCTTTGTAGTGAATATGATAACTAATAGTTAACTAATGAAGTTATTGCACGAGAGGTTGGGACTTTTTAACGTTACAGATAAGACTTGCGGCAGCGAGGGCAACCAGAATGGAGACAGTTACAATAGTCTAAGCGAGTCAGAAGCTTGTAAGCTTGTAAATAACAGGTATGAGACAAGGATGAAACGTAAACGTTTCTTCCTTGTGGGGCACCTAAATTTCTCTAGTATACCCAAAGCGACCTTGAAGCTTTTCGTAACGTTCATTTTGACTGCCTAGAAAACATTGACAAAAGTGACACCTGTTGCCTGTACTGTCAATGATAATAATAAGAAAGCAGTACAGTTTACGAATGCTTTCCAATCATTTAAAATAGAGAGAGAGAGAGAGAGAGAGAGAGAGAGAGAGAGAGAGAGAGAGAGAGAGAGAGAGAGAGAGAGAGAGAGAGAGAGAGAGAGAGGGGGGGAGGGGGGAGGGGGGGTTGAGGGAGGGAAGGAAAGAGAGAAGGAGGAGGGAGAGAGGGGAGAGGGAGGGAAGGAAAGAGAGAAGGGAGAGAGAGAGAGGGGAGAGGGAGGTACAGAGAGCTTCACAAAAGATCCTGCGTTGACACAAATATTCAGATTGGTTATAGATATAAATTATTTCTATAAATCTACGGGTTACCATAACAACCAACATTCTCTTCAAAATAGGAACATTTGTCATTGTGAAGCTTAGATTGTGACTCGCAAAGCGTTTACAAACGCGTTCAATTATGATATACCATTAATGAACCCTTATGATAATACTCATTTAGTGTCCCATCTGGTCCGCTGCAGGGCTTGATCGTGTTATTCTACTCAGCAAACCGTACTAACATAACTCACACTTGCGAAAAGCTGATTCGACAGTTTTAGTGAAGCTACGGTAAATGAAAAAGTCAAAAATTTAGTAATAACGAACTCATACACGATTTCATAGACATTTTCCACGATTTTAATTAAACAAAATTTTTAAAAATTAAAATCACAGATAATATACATGTAAAACACTCATTGCAGTTTGTCAGTAGTGTAATGAAATAAGATTTTTAGTTAAACCAGCGCTTTTTAATTTAAAATAATCAGAATGGAACGCCCAGTAATTAATTAAATTAGATTTTAATTAAATAGTAGCTTATTTAATTCATAACAACTAAGAAGATAGATAGATACATCAATAGCAAGTAACCATGACTAATTATGGCAAATGTGATATCATAATTTTGCATGACTATAGCGTCGGCCATCGAGCTCCAACTTTGAGGGCACCCTTCTTCAGTTTTTGTGCCTATCAGAACTTAGTGCTAGACTACTGAGCGTTGGAAGTATGCGGTGCACCGAATTTACACTGGGTTTACGTATTTATTACAAATTCATTTATTCATTCTCTGCTATCGACCTGTATATATGACGTATCCCCTTTGTAACTGTTACAAAAATCTCCAGACCATATTCTTATATTCACGGAATGCCAGAATGAATAAAAATCAAAACTGAAAATAGTGAGGGGTTAACTCTGCCAATGCGAATGGTGCTCTAGATTTGACCTCCAATGTCGTCTGCTTGACATGGAACGAAGTGTGCCAATGATTTACAAAATTACTACGTTGTCACAAGTAAGACTAGTGATATCGTACTTTTTTGTTTAGGACATGCACTTTGACTATTTCGTGTTCATGGATCACTAACCTTTCATACATCCTGATTGTAATTATTTCATTTAACCTGTGTGTTTTCTTTCAGACATATCGCAACAGTAGAAATCAAGATGGCTGGAGAAGGTCCGATCCATATCTACCAATCCCCCGATGGAGGGTATGGCTGGGTCGTTGCCGCCTGTGGGTTTGGCATCTTCTTATTTACGCCTGGACTGACGGAAGCCTTTGGCATCTTTTTTGTCAAATTTCGAGAATATTTTGAGGTAGACGCTCAGATGGTATCTTGGATTGTGTCAATCATGATGTCAATGACTTTCTTTGCCAGTAAGTAAAAAAATAGACTCTAACACCCCGGGAAAGGTGGGTGAAGGGGGTAGCTGTATGGGGAGGGTCCGCGGGCAAGGGGTCCCTTTTTTTACTGTCCTAAGATATACTTTTCATGTTAGAACTTAAAATAGAGGTTTCCTTTGAATCTGAGTTCTCTCAATGATAATATTAGTAATTGTAACCTTAATTGCCTTTCATGCTAGGCTGGTTAAAACCACAGCACAACAAATGTAAGAACAACTCCATGACCGTGTCAGAATGTACCAGACGCTAAGCTTTTGCATGAGAAAGGATATCCTTTTATCATAACATGTGCTATGATAAGATTCTTAGTTTGGAAGTCTACGTGAAGCCTCCAAACCCCACAGTCCACACTCTCAATCCTAACTGTTCTTTCTTAAAGTGGGACATATAGTCGCCGGTATGTGAAATAAAGAAGTCACTTTTTAAAAAAGAAATGGCCAAAAAAAAAAAATATATATATATATATATAAAACTGGTATGTGTTTTTTCAAGGGTTTAAAACATCATGTTATATCACATTCAGATAGTAGAGTGTTATGTACTAGTCTCATAAAAAAACTGGAAAATCTTATTTTTCAGACTAAATTATTGCTTGTGCATGGTTTGGCGGGGAAGGTGGGGGGGGGGGCATGATGTATATGCTCTGGATGCCCGATATTGTGATATACTGTATTTTACGAACGTCTTTTTATCTGATATGTATTTTATAGGTCCCGTTGCGTCTGCTCTCAGCAATAGATTTGGAGCTCGTCCAGTTATTTTCGTTGGTGCTATCATCTCCAGCCTAGGATTACTGCTCAGTTCCTTCGCTACCAGTGTGCCATTTTTGTACATAACTTTCGGTGTAATCACAGGTAAGCTGACTACGCTACATTTTTTTTCATAATCGTCAACTTAATTCAAACCAGTTCATGAGTGTTTGACATTATGCATAATCAAAGATAAAAATAAAAACACCTGTACACCTTTTGAGTTTTTGCACCATATCGTTATGTCTGTCTGTCTGTCTGTCTGTCTGTCTGTCTGTCTGTCTGTCTGTCTGTCTGTCTGTCTGTATACGTCTGCCTCTGCGTGTTTCCACCACTCTTTCACTTAGATATGAAGCTACGTACCTATCTAATTGTCCAAATGGCTAGTAAATTTGCAACTACATGTATATAAACACAACTTTTTTGAACAACTGTTTGATTTTAAAATTTGCATTATATTCTACAGGTGGTGCATATGGTTTGGTTGCTATACCAGTCATTCTTTTAATTGGCTGGTATTTCCAACAGAAGCATGCCATGGGTAACGGTATTGCGTTTGCTGGGGCTTCATTTGGAGTAGTTATCTTCCCGCCTATGTGCCATTTCATGGTCGAACATTTGGGTTGGAGGGGGGCGCTGTTTCTTATCAGTGCTCTCAACATGAATCTGTGCGTATTCGCTGCATTAATGAGACAACCTCCACTCAGGAAAGACTTGCCGGACCATGTGTTCGTGCAGCCATCTGAAGATAAAAAGAAAAAAGGAAGGGGCAAGAAGAGCTCAAAACGAAAGATCAGACCGCAGTCGAAAGGAATGGATTGCAGTTTATGGAAAAGAAACTACCTGTTTTCGATTTATGTGATAGCTGTCTTCTTCCTTGGTTTCAGTACCTTCACACCTCTTGTCCACTTAGTCCCACGTGCTGTGTATCTCGGTGTTCCTCATGGCAAAGCGGCCTGGATTGTGTCCGTTATTGGTATCACTGGTTTCATTGGCCGAATAACACACGGTATACCCATCAGTAGAGGATGGGTTACACCTTACACATTATTCGTGGTTACGATTTACATGATTGGTGTTATCACGATAGCATTTGGACCGTTGGGTTTTAGCTATGCCCGCATTATGATTTATGCTGTTCTGTATGGTGTATTAAGCGGTTTCTATAATCCAATGACTATGGTAGTGATGAAGACTTTAGTCAAGGACACAGACCTACCCACTGGTATGGGTATAACCCTGCTTGTTTACGGTCTTGGCCATCTTGTTGGCGCACCAGTGGCAGGTAAGCAGATTCACACAAGTGGTTGTTGAACATATTTCAGGTATTAATACAATATTTACACTAGTGGTAGGTAAGTTCATTTACAGTACACTGGTGGTAAGTATATTTCAGTATTTACACTAGTGGTAAGTTAGTACATTTATAGTATTTACACCAGTAGTAGGTAAGTACATTTACAGTACAGTAGTGGTAAGTACATTTACAGTACACTGGTGGTAAGTACATTTGCAGTATTTACACTAGTGGTAAGTTAGTACATTCACATTATTTACACCAGTAGTAGGTAAGTACATTTACAGTACAGTAGTGGTAAGTTCATTTACAGTATTTACACTATTGGTAGGTAAGTACATTTACAGTACAGTAGTGGTAAGTACATTTACAGTATTTACACTATTGGTAGGTAAGTACATTTACAGTACAGTAGTGGTAAGTACATTTACAGTATTTGCACTATTGGTAGGTAAGTACATTTACAGTACAGTAGTGGTAAGTACATTTACAGTATTTACACTATTGGTAGGTAAGTACATTTACAGTACAGTAGTGGTAAGTACATTTACAGTATTTACACTATTGGTAGGTAAGTACATTTACAATACAGTAGTGGTAAGTACATTTACAGTATTTACACTATTGGTAGGTAAGTACATTTACAATACAGTAGTGGTAAGTTCATTTACAGTATTTACACTATTGGTAGGTAAGTACATTTACAGTATTTACACTATTGGTAGGTAAGTACACTGACAGTATTTACACCAGTAGTGGTAAGTACATTTACAGTATTTACACCAGTAGTGGTAAGTACATTTACAGTATTTACACTATTGGTAGGTAAGTACATTTACAGTACAGTAGTGGTAAGTTCATTTACAGTATTTACACTATTGGTAGGTAAGTACACTGACAGTATTTACACTAGTAGTGGTAAGTACATTTACAGTATTTACACCAGTAGTGGTAAGTACATTTACAGTATTTACACTATTGGTAGGTAAGTACACTGACAGTATTTACACTATTGGTAGGTAAGTACATTTACAGTATTTACACTATTGGTAGGTAAGTACACTGACAGTATTTACACCAGTAGTGGTAAGTACATTTACAGTATTTACACCAGTAGTGGTAAGTACATTTACAGTATTTACACTATTGGTAGGTAAGTACATTTACAGTACAGTAGTGGTAAGTACATTTACAGTATTTACACTATTGGTAGGTAAGTACACTGACAGTATTTACACTATTGGTAGGTAAGTACACTGACAGTATTTACACTAGTAGTGGTAAGTACATTTACAGTACTTACACCAGTAGTGCGTGTAAAATTCAATTGCTACAAAGCTGGTTTCTTGTTGTAACCTGTAGGTCGATTATATGATAAGACAGGTTCATACAGCGCATCGTTCATGCTGGCCGGCTTCACATATATTATATCTGCCCTTTTGCTTTCTCTGAAAAAATGCTGCATGAAATGCCAGGCCGGGAAAGACGCAGAAATTGAAAAAGAAAAGCAACGTCAGGAAAGGAAAGAAAGGAGACGACTGGAGCGACAGGAGAAACGTGCACAAGAAAACGAACACAAGGAATTCAATCTGTTAGCGAATCTCAATAACCAACACAATAATCCGTACGTCGCGACCACAGCAGTACAAATGTACAATGATTATGACGATCATGACAGGCACAGTTACCAAGACAGTTTAAACGATGATACGAAAGTATAAATAAACTCTATACAATAATAGACTTCATTGGTCAATAACTCAAAACTCACGTGGAAATGATTCGTCTACGCCAATCAGCGACTAGGTTATACAGTATTGGTTGTCATGGGCGACTGTTTTTTTTCAGCATCTCTCTGTCTAAGACCATATATATAAGTCATTAGACATACCAGACAACTGTGTAACTGAGTTGGTAAAAAAACACCTTGTAAACCTCAAGAACATTGAAGATATTTCGAATTTTTTGTTTCCAATTTTGTATATTTTATGCAATGCAATCACCTTTTTATTATCAAAGTATTCATTTTCGTTCATTCGCTTGTTCAGGGACATTGTTGTTGCACTTTTACTGCTCCAACGCACTTTCAAAACACGATTTTTATGAGAAGTCATCTAATGTGAAATTTTTTTAAATATGCCAGTTTTCTTATACTTTTATATTGGTACCTTTGTATTTTGTGCTACAGTGACAACTGTTAAATGTATTTTGACAATTACATATTCAATGTAATTCTCAAATATCACTTTAGCTCAGTCAATAAAAAATACGAATGACCAAAGGGGCCTTTTCACTTCGAGTCGAACATGAAAAGTGACAAAACCCCTTAGGTCGCGAGTATTTTCCGGCTGAATAAAGAAGAATATACAATTCTGCCCACGCAAAGACAATGTATGTTTAATGGAAAAATAATGTCAGCTTCAAACATTTTGACTCATGGTACTTTGAGCACCACAGAACCAATGACGTAGACACACAATGTCGTGACGTAGAACGACCAGGGTATACATCCCACATTTTTTTGTTCGAACGAGTTTAATTTGGCTCGTATGTGGTACTATGGTGTCATGCAAACTAGAAGTTTTACCCACTTTGAAAATGTTAGTTTTTCAATTTGATATTCGTCGAAAAAAAAGGTTATTTTTACAGTCATGTAGGTTTGAAATTTAGCAAGAAATTGTTGTTGTCACTTCGGTCCAAGACAAAAATCAAGATCTTATAATGTATTGCAGTTTGTTAGATAATTTTATCCGTGCCAATTTACTGCATAATTCAGTAAAATGTAACATGATTTTGTTGTCATGGTAATGAATTTTTTTTTATAAATCGTTATCCGATTATAGTAATCGGACAACGTATAGATGCAAACAAATGAAGTCAGCTTTTTCGTAATTTTGTTGTCATGGTAATGATTTCTTTTTCACAAACTTGTCTTCCATTGTAAAAGAATTGCCGGACTATTTACAAATGCAAACAAATGAAAATAAACTTACAACATTTGTTACCGAAAATTCGAAAATTGTACGAAATATTACTGAATCTTGTTGGACTATATTTAACTCTTTTTTCAAATTAGATTTGTATGTATCCGGTTTTCCGTTTAAACAGTCAATTTTTCAATTCAGATCTCTAGATCTAAAACTGCTTACAATGAACTTTAATATGTACATTTACTAGTTATGAATTATCTGTAAAAAAAATTATCGAGAATTATGTTTTGTTTTGATGTATTTGATGTAAAAACAATATTGGAAATTGGTGTAATTTGTCCCATAGAATAAGTCTAAGAATGTGAGCTTGCCATGCTACTCTTTTTCAATTTAGGCCAAATAAAGAAATAGTAAAATACATGTTTTCGATAACCCGACCGACCCTAGTTGAAACCCCCGACCCTAAACATTTGTTTGCATGCAAAAAAGGTTAAATGGTAACAAATTACTTCTATACCCGTGTACACCTTCGTACCTTTGCCTCATGGTTTTTTTAATCGTATTCCAGAGAGAACCCAGGTCTTTTTAGACTATAACACTGAGTACAGTCTGTATAACGTGTTCATCTACTTAACTTATAAAAGTCTTCATTGACTTCTTTTTACACCTCATCAAACTCAACGAGTATCTTATCTTAGGGTCAGTTAAGTAACAAATTTCAAGTGAAATAAACTAAAATTCCGACCTACCTACCCTATTTTTTTTTATTTTTCTGTTCGTCTTTTTTTGTGTGTTCTGTTTTTATCCCTTGCATACTTTGTTTCTACTATAGTGATTAGTTACTGTAGTTAATTTTTAACTTTATAAGCGATTATAAAAAAAATCTACATTGAACAATTAATGACGTCATCAATGTGGCATAATTGATGCATGTATGTTCGTGTGTATGTGTGTCAGTAGTGTGTGTGTGTGTGTGTGTACATGTATGTGTGTCTATCTGTGTGTGTCTACATGTGTGTCTAATTGTGTTTGTATCTGTACATGTATGTATGTATGTATGTATGTGCATGTGCAAGTGTCTGTCTCTGTGTGTCCCTATGTGTGTGCGTCTGCCTGTGTGTGTATTTGTGGCTATATCTGTACAATGTAAATCTGTGCGTGCATGTATGTTTATCTGTCTACGTCTCTGTCTGTCTGTCTGTCTGTCTGTCTGTCTGTCTGTCTGTCTGTCTGTCTGTCTGTCTGTCTGTCTGTCTGTCTGTCTCCCTGTCTTTTTTATCAAGTAACATAATATGTATCAAGTGGGTGAAAAGTTAACCTGTTGCTCAATACTGACATTTTAGTACAAATGTCTACACAGAGGCACATCAACACGGTAATATATCGACAATTATCATGAGAACTAGTATCACGAGTAATGTACATGTAGGGTATGGCTGGCTTTGCTTGGTTTTGACATAGTTTTCACTATGCCAAAAGGGTAAGCTCAAAGGACATGTAGATGGCGATGATAATCTTAACTATTATCAAAACACGGTTTGATGTCTCGTGCTAGTAATGGGGACGACACGTCATTAGACTGTGTACGGACTACCTTCAACAAGATAATGTGCCAAGTACCCAGACCACTATCTTTAAAGATTGCTTACTATTTTAGTTGAGCTATTTTTCAAGTGTGTCATGGCACACAGCGATATTCTTACTAATCATAGATGGACAAAATGACATATAACTACTTTATTTTTTGCCCACTTATTTGATATATTCTCATGATATTCGTAATTGCCATCGAAACAGAGGTACTTGGTAGCTGAGTTTAGTGGTTGGCCTATTACTACAACGGTGTTGGCTTGAGCCCACCCAGCGCCAACTGGGTTTGGTTAAGAAACCAGGTATATGTATTAATGTATTACTAGGAGGACATTACGGGGCAGATTTACCCAGGGTACATTTATTCAAATTTCCACTTGTTTTAACACTACTATACTATACTTTATCAACCCACCTTTATCACCTCATGCGAGAAATTACCGCTTCATTGTATCTTTGTGAGGACGTGTCCACCGGAGACGTGTTAGAAAAACAACAACATTTCATAATGTTTCATATAAATATATGTAGCAATATCAGACTTTGGTCTAGTGCGCCAGTATTAACGTCTGTGTATTGTATTTCAATAACAACTTGCAAAAACTGTACAACTCAAATGAAAGTCAGCAATCAATATTCTGCAGATCTTAAATGCAACTGTTGAAAGGAGGATAATAAAATTTAGGTAAATTATGAGTAGTAAATAAAACTTATAGTTTGATGTTTTATGACAGTGTAATGCACATGTACATACACTTATCAAGTATTAAAACCCACACAGAGACGCCAATAATTCAATTCAGTTCATGGTGTGTTTTTTTACTCTAAGTAGTCGTCAAAACCTGTAGTTACGGAATTATGTCTCAATAGTTGTGGGCACAGATAACATACCTGCATGCTATCAATGTAGCTTTTGAGATAGTACGGTGTTTAAAAAAACTATGGCGGTGTCTTTGAGACTGCTTATCAAACACATGGTATATATTTGTACACGTCTCCTCACGTGGTCAAGGAATGTCCCTGTGTTTTCTTATCACCTTGCTAATTATAAATAACGAGTTATTGCAATGATTGAGTATGGTGGGTATTTTTAGCTTTTATTTTTAAAAAACAAACAAATTTTTTCAGTTAACACTCATGCGACTTGTTGAATCAGTTGTCAACTGCTTATTTAACCTTTGACCTTTAACCCGATATATTTTGTAGAAATAGAAAATAGAAAAAAAACATCCATCAATCATGCTATACTATGCATTATGGTCACAAGTTCCGGAGTGAATGCAACCAGGGTTGGCAAAATGGTCCACTGCAACATGTCAGAATTCGCGACTCTCTCTAAACATGGTTGTTATTTATCTTGTGTTTTATGTTCCATGCTAAAAAAGAAAGTGTTACGCCTCTGCATGTTACTCGTTTCTAGTCTGTATTATTGACACTGAGCAAAAGATGTTGTCGCCATGCAGGTCATGCAAACGACCTGCACTGTACCTGGTCACCAATCTCACAGAACGACCGCCCTCTTGCGCTAAAACAAATTCCTGATGTCCACAGAGAAAGTGATCCGTGAGAGTCATAAAAATGTGAAAAGCTAAACATCAAATTTATATGTTGATATCAAAGAAGAAATAATAGGTATATTACGTATGAAATGAAATACTATTTTCTAAGTATGCTATATAGTATTATGGTCTCGGTTACCCGGACTCTCACCGTTGGGGGCTCTACTACGAGAAAACTCAGACGAGACCCCAGCAGTGTATGTCTGGGTTATCGACTCACTATTGTGGAATCTTGAATGCATTTGCATTCGTTAATTATGGACATTAATTGATTTTAAAAAAATGAATAATATGCATAATGATATGCATAGAAATTATGAATAAAATATTGGGATAAAAACAACGGACTCTTAGACCTAAAAGGCCCATGATTCAATTCCAGGTTTCTACTATCAGTAGAGTCATGGTGACTAGATAGATAATTCTGTATTCATGGTCAAATATTTCTAAGGTCTTTCTGAAAATGTTTTGTTTTATCCCTGATCCAACTTTCACAGTACAAACTCCAGAGGTCGCCATTTTGGATGGTGCAGCACAACAAAAAAACAACATCAAAAACGTGGGTGGCGATATGTCTGTCTCTGTCTGTCTCTGTCTCTCTGTCTATGTCTCTCTGCCTCTGTCTGTCTGTCTGTCTGTCTGTCTGTATGTCTGTCTGTCTGTCTGTCTGTATCTCTCTCCCCCCCCTCTCTCTCTCTCTCTCTCTCTCTCTCTCTCTCTCTCTCTCTCTCTCTCTCTCTCTCTCTCTCTCTCTCTCTCTCTCTCTCTCTCTCTCTCTCTCTCTCTCTCCTGAAGACTTTTTTTAACATTCAAACCTTGTAGTTTGCAAAATTGTACACTTCATTTACTTACCATACATTTAATTACGAGGCAGTCAATAGCCAAGCAAATGCAAAAATATCTCTGCAAAAATAACTCTTAAGAGGTTAGTTAAAGTGTGGCTAATATAGCCATAGAGTTGTATAATAATGTATTGACTCGAGTAAAATTAGGGTATTGAAGACAATTTTCAAGTACTCAATGGCTTTCGATAATGTGTATGGTTTAAAATTTTATGTAATTAAATGGCTTCCTGCATATCCTTATTTTTTTAAATGCTTACTGTGGGAGGGGGACACCCCTCCACACTCTCCCCCACTCTCCCTACTAGCTGTCATGGGGGATGCTTTTTCTGCTCAGAATCAAAATTGAAAGATAAAACCCTGCTCACTAATAAGTATCTCCAAGTACAGCCCAATGTGAGACCTTTTTTGGAAATCCCACATACATTTGTAAAGAAATTTCTCATGGACGCTTAAGTTGATTTCCATTGTTAGTTTAATGTAGTGTACGTGCTGAAGTGGAGCGGGGGACTCATTAAAATATTGTAGCCAGGAGGGGCTACGAAAATGCTTGGGTTCATTTCGGGGGCCCATGAAATATTTTGAGAGCGCGAAGGGGGGGGGGGGGGAGCTGCGAAATTTTTTTGACCAAAATAATTTCTCCCCAGCCCCCACCCCACTCGTAAATCTGACCCCAGCCTAAATACAAATTCTATCAAGCAATTTTCACATACTACACAGTTTACGCCAAACCAGCGATGGTAAATGGCAAATATCATCAGGAGACAAACGGCACTGAACACTTTGCGATGTTGTCACCTTCATGTCGACAAGACATACCCTGGAGTGATTCAATCCAGTGTTTATGGCAAATGTATTCCTATCATCCTTGTTCAAAATCAGATTGGCCAATGGCCTCCGAATACGGAATAAATAGACCACAATTCAAAATCAGGTTTACAAACTATTCACATTGGTTAAATACTGAGTGCAGTGACAAAATTCCCACTGAAGGTGGCACCAGTCACGGCGCTGCAACCTTTGAGGGCGCCCTCGGGGTTGACGAAAGAATGCACTCTACCTCAGACCACTATCTTTTTAGTGGCCCGAGAGTCTACGTACCTCAGACCACAGAGTACATGCAACGTCTATCGTGTATTGGTGTGAATCGCCGATTAAGAAGTCTATGATTGCCTTGTTCGACGCCCATGGTGCCTCCCCCTCAACTCTTTGTTTTGGCCATGGAAGGATAAACCCCCCCCCCACACACACACACACACACTGTGGAGGTTATACTTCCATGGTTTTTGGCCTATTGTGTTGAACTCTTTCCGAAGTTTGTCGATTGCCCGCTTTTCGGACATTTCGTAATTGTCGATTTGCGCGCTCCTGACATCCCTTGAGTTATTCGAGACAGACACCACTTAGATAGCAGATGTTGCAAGGAACGCGTTGACTTTAAACACCACCGAAGTTGGTCATGTTTTAGTTAAGTTACAGCTGTTTGAATATTCCCCTTTTGACTCCGATTTAATGAATTCATGATGACATGTACTGAACAATTTCTAACTCGTAAATTAATTTTCTAGAGTGCCTTCTAGGTTTGGATGTTACTCACCTTTTTGGACGATGTGTATTCATGATATTTGCATTTGTATGCATATGACACTTGTACAGGATATGTACGGTGGCTTGTTAGTGCCATTGGGTGATTTTGAATTTTCGGCGAATGTTTCAGTTGATCATCAAACTGAAAATGTGAAAATGTCGGAAATTGAAAATCAACCTCAAATAATTTCCAATGTAGTGGAAAAGTTTTCACCGCGTTGGAAATTATTTATCATTTTACACCGCAGTTGAAATTTTTCCACTTTGATGTGGAAATATTTTCACTAAGGTTGAAATTATGTTCGCTTCCTTGTAGTTAGGACCATTTGATAAGTATGGGGATAGGCCTAGGAGTGAAGATGAAAGTAGTACGCCAATAACCACTTTTTTGTTGTTGATCATCTTGACTGTATGTGTGATTGATAGTTTTTCTCGCTGCTATTTTGATGTGACTTTCAGCACAATAAACACATACGTAATCAAACCACACACACACACACACCGTCAAACACAAACACACACACACACACACACACACACACTCACACACACACACACACACACACACACACACACACACACACACACACACATTTGTATCATTTTTGAACACCTGAAAGTTTAATTTACATTTCCTCCTAGTGCATTTAATTCGTCAACAACCGTTTTAGTCTCTGTTGGCTTTAATACGACAGTACTTTTGTTGCCAATAAGAAAGCCATTACACCTCATAGCAAATGTTTTTTACCCGAAGTGTGTCTTTCATTAGTTGCGCTGGAACAGCTTGAAGATGCTTTCCGTTGAAGAAAGAGGTAAGTTTTTTTTGACTCGTTGTTATTTTTCTGCTATCCACCATTTTAAACTTATATTACAATGAAACAGAACTAATATCATGAATCGTGGTATAAGTTTCGTAAAGCATTACTTCTTGTGTGTTTCTTTTGGTAGTAGTTTCCTAAGGGTCTCTTTCCCCGCCAATGAAATGACAAATTAAATTAAACGTTGAGAGGACACGGGTCGTATATATGGTTATTTATATAATGGTTATAGCCTATGAACCCAAGGACTTCTCAGTCAAAAACTCATTAACGTTTTTCATGGCAAGTGAACTGTTACTGCACCGTTTTTAGTTTAAAACTACGAGGTTCCTGTTACTTTCAACGATGAAAAAATGAATATGATGTATTCTATCACTAATCCAGAAAAATGACCACATGATCAATAACGATCACTGTAAATGCAGTGAAAACATTTCCACCGTGGTGTAAATAATTGAAGTTTGAAATTATTTCATGTTGATTTTGAATTTCCGACATTTTCACTTTGTTTCTTTATTTTTGCAATTTCCAGTTTTGGACTTTGATAATCAACTGAAAAAATCACAGGTGAAAACGTCGGAAAGCCACCTTGAGAAGACCTATACTACTAGCTAGTACTCCATGGGAATTTTTCCATTCCACGGAGCATGGAGGTAAAATATCCCCGGGAAGGAGCTGTACTTCTAGATCTGTTTCCCTCAACTGATCACACTTTCGGCGTACACTACAGTCGTTGATGACAGATATCCATTAGTCATTCTTAAAAAGTCAGTGTGTATTATGTCAACAACATCACAGTCTGCAAGCCTATAGCTTATACCACTGTACAAAGTGTCGCACGTTGAGATATTACAACCTCACCTACTGTACAATTTATCCGCTAAAGAATTAAAAAGAAAACAAGCCATTCATGCGAAATGACCATGTCAATTATATTTATCTACGTTTGTGATTTTGAAACATCTTTTTCATGTTTAGACGTGCGTTCACATGACGTGCCTTATGGAGTCTCTGCTATGATCCCGCCCTCTGGAGGTACTTATTGAAGATGGTTTCAACATTTCAACATTTCAAAATTGGTTAATAGCTTCCGAAAGAGTCAATTTATATTGAATGCTGTCGTCGCTATGATATAATGGCATTTAAATATTATTTGTAAGTTCCGTTCAGCTGTGTGCCAGTAACCACATGAGATTTAAGGTCATTTTAATGACAGAGGATTTAGGGCACTTAAACACAGTCAACTTCCTTGAGTTTGCCGGTGACTTTGGCTTGATATTTCTTACCAGAAGCTCTTGTGTTGAAATCACTTTGGGTATATCAATTGTCGTGGAGGGCATGCTACATGGATCTAAATACGTATGCACAGTGAACGATCAACTATTCAATCTAAAACAAGAACTTGATGTGTTAATGTAATGACGTAACAGTGTGTGTTTTCTACGAAACTCTCTGACAACGTACCACCTCGAGTAAACCACATTAGGACATTAATTGTGGACGTATCTGTTTAAATATCGTCGTTACATCGAACGATTTCTGACCGCGGCACTTCCCTCTCATATTATTTGAAGACTGAACGATTCGTCGCTGTGTAAACAGAAGATAGCGCCAACAACGGCGACTCTCTCGGTCTACCTATGATTCAATGTGAAAGAGGAATTCGCGATCGTCATCTCGCTTGTCCAGATAACAAGGTCCGAGATGGTATTCTGAGGTGGTGTACTAAATACCACAACTAGGTGAAAAATCAAAAAGCTACGATATGTATATATCGATATTGAACACATTCAACAAAAACATTTCAGCAATGATTTTTGAAGCAAAGACTGTGTACACAATTACGGCAAATTGCACTAAAACATATCATCATTTATTTATTATCCATTTGTTACAGCATTGAAAAAGAAAAAATATTTTACATTCTTGGGTAAAAGGGTAAAAAGGGGAATGGAAAAATACAACAGAAACTTACATTACAAAATAAGATTCAAACATTGCTCATAGCTTATATTGTAAACAGTAATTCCTGAAGTCAGTAGTTAAAATCACTCCTAGAAAAATTTAACTCAAAGATCAAGAGATAAATTGTTCCAAAATACAGCACCAATATAGGAAATTGTAAATTTTCTGTGTTCAATTTTGGGATGACGTAGTCGATACTGTGTTTTATAGAAGACCTCCATTTAGTCTCGTGATATAGATATCTGATTAGAAGTTTGTATATGAACATAAGCGATACATGGAAATTTATTATACATGTTATGCTGTCGTGTTGAAGTATTCTTCGGTCACAAGGTTTGTGTTGTGAGTGAAATATTGCCCTAAGGATATATTATTTTTAATCTTGCGTTGGTCATCAGTATGTCGAATTTGCCACCCCATATCAAAAACTCCGCCTGTCACATGATAACTTAAATTCATGACCTAACAAATCACGAATTGGGTCTATGTTACAATAACATAGTTACGTGATGGAAATGTTGGGTTTTGGTTTTTTTTGCAGCTGCTTCGATATTAATTATTGAATTAATTAGTGATTGAATTTGAATAATTGACCGCGTTATCGGTGATCTCAGACAGACATACGTAAAAACGTCCAGACTTTGATTTATCTACCAATTAGGCAGTAGGTACAAATGTCGTGATCGTTAATATTTGATCTGGTGTAAATCATTTGATGCGCTACCTTTCACACACTTCTTATGACCACCTGTGGATTCAATCTATGAAATATTCTATTGAGCGGAGCTTGTATATAGGTAAGTCTTTCATAGCACGTTATTATTAATATCATTTGATCAAACTGACCGAGTTGATTTAGACTAAATACTAGAGATAGATCGGAAAGTGTTGTTTTTTGTTGGTGGCGAACTATGAGCCCGTTCTGTCAAGTCACACAACAACAACATCAACACACCAGGATGTAATCACTATAGGCCAACGTACACAGTTTTTTAAAGCTCAAAGTCAAATTCTACGAATATGCTTTGTTTTCTTGTCAATTCTCCCCAGATTTCGAGTCAATTTTGTTCGTCAAAGATTTCACCTTTCCATGGAGTGTTGTTTCAAACTTGGAATACGTCATTCGCAAATTACCAGTAACGTAAACTAGTTCAGTGACGAATTTCGTCCAATTTATGGCATATACAATTCAGAATTTCTTTTGAATATAGCTTTAGAAAACTGTTATACATTTTTGTATTGCGCATTCTGTCGATTCTCAAGGTTCGTTTTTTATTTAAACAGATATATATCTTAGTCATTTCACCCAAAAATATTTCTTATCTGCGGTTCCGTGTCTGTCGTGCCACAGAACTGCAATTATATATCAGCTTGTAAAATGTGAACTTTGTCTTGGTTCTCTTCAGCTAGTTATATATACATATACTAAATGTCAAAACTCACTGAAATATAAACTGATCAAATTTTTCCTGTTTTTGTTCATAATTACAGTTGGTTAAAAGATGTGTAGGAAATGTTTCAAGTGTCTTTGTAGTAGCATCAAGACACTTATCTGCTGTATATTCAGCACAGTTATTGTGGTGGTCATTATCGGCTTTGTTCTGGCACTTATTATCGTAAAACCGTGGAATACAGATGATCCAGTCGAAAATCCGACACTTGCCATTGACACCTTATGGACCATCGAAGATGGGACAGGTCAGTGAAAGAAACACAAACACAGGTACAGACACATGGACAGACACATGGACAGACACAGACACAGACACAGACACAGACACATGGACAGACACATACACAGACACATGGACAGACACAGACACAGACACAGACACAGACACAGACACAGACACATGGACAGACACAGACACAGACACAGACATACAGACGCACAGATACAGACACATATATACACACATTTTAATTCTGCATTGTATTCAATGTATATATATATATATATATATATATATATATATATATATATATATATATATATATATATATATATATATATATATATATATATATATATATATATATATATATACAATATCGAACTTTTTAGTACGTGTTGTCGTTTTAACCATGGAGATGGGAATGTCCTTCATACCTAACTTAAAATGTAAGCATTGTAATAAAATAATTGCTGATCTAAAAATCTACTTTCGATTTGTCCAGCCATACTTGCCTACTCTCAATACTCTGATCTACGATTGTACGATTGTTTCTTTATTTGCCTAAAGTAATGTGATAGCACACTGTACCGGACACTGATATCGCCGCTGATAACTTCGATTCAAATGTCATGGGAACGATGTTATTCGGTAACCATCCTATCATCAAGCCAGTGATGTATGATCAAACGTCATAGTCTCGCTCCTTGGCGGTGTCAATACACCCCACCCTCTAAGCTTTAGTGTCACTTACACAGTTATACACGTATGGTGGAAAAATAAAGTTGATTTATGCCGAAAATTATAAACGCTATCTATGAGGTTACTTATTTATGTAAAACGAGATACCCCATCCCCATTTCATCCGGTGTTATGTTTCCTCGTAGGTTCAGCAACTAACAGCAATATCACAAAGATATTTGCATTTGTTTTTTTTGTTTTTTTAGATTTTCCAATGTGTGCCATTTCTTTTCAAAAGTCTCTAAAATTTGAGAAAATATTAATTTGAAATAAAATGTTTCTCATCGCCCCCACATTGCTATCAGGCTATAACGGGAACTGTGCTGGTTGGTAACATATTAACTAATCGCGTTAATCGACTAAATATTGTAATTTCCAGTCTCTGCAAATTAACTGACAAGTTAATTTTTTGGGAGAGATAATGACGTGACTATTTTCCATGTGTCAATTCGCCTCAATTAGGCGAGGTTGATCTTGCAAAGTACGCCCGTGTTGACTTGATAACGTCAACTCACCACACTGTAAGGTACGAAGTGGCGGGCGCCCTCACACATAGACCCGCGAGGGCAGAATGACATGACCGTTTGTTTTACTGTACTCCCCTAATACCTGAGGACATAGTCTTAAAAAAATTAACATTGGCATTTCCTTGATGGTGATAATTTTTATTCATATTCAACTAATGTTTGTCATGAAAACCGTGATGGTTTTTTATATGTATCAATGTGTTGTATTCCATTGCTACTATGTTTACATTCATATGGGTTCAAACGAGGTCAAAACGTCAGTATTAAAGTATTGATTTTACCTCACATGGTATACACAGACTTGTGCCTTGTGAGTGACACGAATCCTCCCCAAGTTCTCTAATTACATATTTATAAATGTGTTCAGTTATGTTTTTATCCATCCATCCATCTGCATTTACAGCATTTGGCACCTAAAAGACAGCAACATTAATTACGACGTACACTGGTCAGTTCTCAAGCAGGCTTCCTCATACTCTAACGTTACCAAACGATGTCAACTATGCCTCTGGGAAAAATATTTTATTATAACTGCCGACAAATCAACAAACTTGAACAGCAGAACTGAATTAATCAGCAAATGCCGGCACGCTAACAAGTTCTTACTTAATAATACGTAACCTTTGTTGTCAATCTTTTTGTGTACACACAGCCGTCAGTGAACACACATAAGTTATGTACATAAAGCAGGATGTATAGCTAACGAATACTATTAAACCACACTATTACACCTGACGATCCTTCGGGTGAAACGGTCCGTAGTGTAATTCCACAATGTAATATCAGACTCGTCTTCTTTCATTTTTATGCATGATAGCTCTCCAAGGTGATCGAGCACTCTACTTGGCGAACGAAGAATGAAATTATATGGAATGAATATATATATATATATATATATATATATATATATATATATATATATATATATATATATATATATATATATATATATATATATATATATATATATATATATATATATCTTGCAACGCTGCTTATAGTTTACACCACAGATAACACATGCGCGCATCTGCTTACTTGGTATCTTATTAAAATCTAATGTGGTGAACCAGCTATCAAATCATTTGGGACCAAAACAAACCACACAAAACGATATAAATAGAGGTAAATAAAGACATCTAGCCTGTTTCACCACATCAGATTTCAATCAGATTGCTTACTTGGTTGTTTTAATGACTTTTCAGGAGGTGTCTGGCGGAGTTCCATGCCCGGAAATGTACACACAGCTCTTATTTCGTCAGGAGACATTGGTGATCCTTATTATAGGTCAGTGTAACATAAAATGATATATCCACTCTCACTCACTTGTCTCACAGAGTTACAGTGAATTTCACATTTACCGTGCAGCTTTTCTGTTTGATACAACCACACAGAAACCAACAAGAGACTGTATATGCCACACTTCAATAGCAAGATCACATTTTTTGCTACATTTAGTCAATAGCAAGATCACATTTTTTGCTACATTTAGTCTAAATGAAATAAACCATTCCAATGTATTGCAACTGCATGCAGACGTTCGGGCGTCAATAGTTTGTTTAGTATCAAAACTGAAGGGCGCTTAAAATGTCCTTTGCGGTATTCATTTGATGTCTGTATGCTGGCATATTTAGTTCTTTTCAATTCACTAAGACAAAATGTAGTAAGAAACTGTACTCAATGTTGCTATCTTAAAGTGTAGGATGTCCAGTTTCTCATTGGTTTCTGCGTGGTTGTATCAAACAGAAAAGCTACACGGTATTGTGAAAATCGCTGTAAGTGAGTAAAGATGACACATATGAGCAATCCTGACATAAAAATACACAATAGCCTGACTTGGACAAAACCGTCATTTTGGTACATGAAATAATGTGGATTTTCCATATCGAAAATCAAGGTTCAATAAACTTTTTTATATTCCGTATATGCGTTGACATGAAAACTTTATACCCGTGTCTCTAAACAATCCAAACTATACATGAGCATTAACATTAGTTCAGTATGAAGCATATTTATATAAACAATTGTACGAATGTATGAAGTATAAATGATAAATTCTGATTTTTTTTAAAAAAAATTATATTTTTTTTACAGATTTAACGACATCAACTATGGTGACATAAGTTATAATAAGTATAAATTTACCAATAGAGTGACAGGTAGGGAATTGTTGTCATAGAAGTACACACACACATATACATACATACACACACACACACACACACACACACACACACACACACACACACACACACACATACATACATACATACATACATACATACATACATACATACATACATACATACATACATACATACATACACATATATATGTGCGTGTGCGTGTCATACGTTCGAATACAACCTAAGACATGGCTTCTCTGTTAATTCTCTTGGCGTCTTATTCATATCTTACACTCAAAACGTAAACAGACTCAAAGTACTATCTTTGCTTAAAGCTTCACAAGCTAGCTGCAACCCATTTTTTTAAACTCCATAATATTGTATTATTGAATCAAATCACGTGAGTAAATGTATTTACACATAATGAACACATAAACGTTGTGTTGGTCCGCACCCTAAAATCAGCACGATCACAATTTCGACCTGTAAATTTTACTTGTAATTAACACGAACAGTGGCCAATTATTTGTACACATTTTCAGTGAATATATTTTTGGTTGTCTGATCAGTAAAATAATACCCATGGTACAGCTAATGCAGCTAAAAATAGCACTCTTTAAATTTGTCGAGGAGATATTTGTGATATAGAATAGTTACATATATTTTTGATTATTCAACATCGTCTAATGTTGCAGAAACAATTTGTGTTTTACAGTCGGGAAAGATATATTTGAGAAGAGCTCCATTTTGTTGGTTTGTGAAGGGATCGACACGGTTGCTACAGTAACAGTAAACGATGTGGAAATTGGTACCACTAATAACCAGTTTAGGCGATACGTATTCAATGTATCAGACCATATAGTGGTAGGTTGATTTCAGTGGCTCTGTAAAAGACCCATAGATTGATTATTTTGTTGTAGTGTGTCAAATGTCATTGGTTGGATCCGGGATGAGTTGTGAGTTGCTGTATACGTCATCAAACTGTGGGGGAAATAAAGTGTGACGCAAGTAGGTTCTGGACGAGTTCGGTTGGGCGCTATTGCGATACACGTCTTCATGTTGTGGGCAAATCAAGTGAGACAATGATTCATTAGAACAGCATCAGTCATTATGAATATTATATTGAATGGGGTACACATTATGTGTGTCATGTGTCAAAGGTCATATTGTCCTGTCTATATTGACATGGGTAGTATCACAGGCACTCGAATCAATCTGAATGATTTTTAACAAATGTAAACTATACACTTTTTAACATACTGATTCGAGTGCCTGTGGTAGTATCGTAGATTGTTTTTGGTAACCGCTTGTAATATGGAGATAGTCGACATCCTTAACGTTATTCTTCCCCTTCATTCACAATTGATAAGAGTCTAAATGGAATGAGTTGTTCTTGTGATTCGTAGGAAGGAAGCAATACTATTGAATTAGACTTTGAATCTAACGTCAACTATGCTAGCGACCAGGCTGATGAACACGATACTACGTTTGGATACAGAGTGTTACCTGATTGTCCAATTGATGACTATCATCATGAATGTAGCGCCAACTTTATAAGGAAATCACAGTCTTCATTTGGTTGGGATTGGGGACCAGCCTTTCCCACACAAGGAATCTGGTAAGAATTGATGTACCTGTATCAGTGGGGATGGATATTGTAGTTGTTGTATCGGATATCTAGGGGATATCGATTATATTGTTAACTCTAATACGTAGCTTTATTGTATGGAATGGCCAGTCAGATCGGTGTGTCTGTATTTACGTTATACTTTGTCTGCATATAGTAGTAGAGATAAGGAGTGAAACAGAGGGAAAGGGGACAGCAAGGAGAGGGATGGATAGCTGGATGGATGGAAAAGGGAGAGATGGTAGAGAGAAGAGAAATTGACAGACAGACAGACAGACAGACAGACAGACAGACAGACAGACAGACAGACAGACAGAGACAGACACAGGCAGACAGACAGACAGACAGACAGACAGACAGACAGACAGACAGACAGACAGACAGACAGACAGACAGACAGACAGACCGTTGTATATACTATAGTACATTTTCCATAATAATCTATGCGACTCTGTCTTCACCATATAAACCATTTTAGGAAAAACATGTTCTTGGAAGGTTATAACCGTGGCAGGATCAACGACGTCATTGCCTGGCCTTTCAAAGGTACGAAATCAAAGAAACTGTACTATCTCGCTATTCAGTAACAGTGTATCATTATTTATAGGAACTTGACAGTTAAACGTATTCACATCGAACTAATAGCCCATATCAGTAAATGATATATATATATATATATATATATATATATATATATATATATATATATATATATATATATATATATATATATATATATATATATATATATATATATATATATATATATTGTATATGATTAGGTATGGTCGTAAATGCTTGCTGCGATATATCTTTAATTAGCACAAGAATTCTTTTTAAATTCTAAATAATGTGAACTAAACCACGATGAGTATTACCTGATGATACTACCAAACCAGAATGGCTATATAGAATTTCAATAAGGCAGCACGATGTTACATACGAACGTTTTTGTTACAAATTAGAAGGAAAAAATACAAATAGTAGCGCTCAAATAAAAATCAAATGTTACATCTTTTCTCACTGTGAAAACAAAAGAAATAGTTTTGTGTTTCAATCTTCCTTGTTTCACCCGACAGTGATTTTAATTTGTGTGCAAAGTGAGATAAAATGTATCATTTGATATGTATCTGTATTTTGTTTTTTTTGTTAATTTGTAACAAAAAAAGTTTGTATAGGATATAAAAAAGATCGTGCTGCCTAATTGAAACTCTATAGTCACTCTGGTTGGTAGTAACATCGTGCTGCCTAATTGAAACTCTATAGTCACTCCGGTTTGGTAGTAATATCGTGCTGCCTAATTGAAACTCTATAGTTACTCCGGTTAGGTAGTAAAATAACATTGTGCTGCCTAATTGAAACTCTATAGTCACTCTGGTTTGGTAGTAACATCGTGCTGCCTAATTGAAACTCTATAGTCACTCAGGTTTGGTAGTAACATCGTGCTGCCTAATTGAAACTCTATAATCACTCAAGGTTTGGTAGTACATATTTTCATGCACATATGTAATTTTTCACTATTCTTTTTTTTTTAAAAAGATGACCCAACTCAATTGAATTCCACATGGATGCTAAATACCACCATTATACTTGACATTTATGATGATAGTAATGACATTAAACCTGACGAAGGTGAACTTGTCATTGAAATCAAAGAACTTGGATTTAAGAAAACGGTTGAACTTAATGAACTGGAACATGGAGAAAACGTCATCTTTGAGACATTAGAAGTGGACAATGTAAGATGTACATCTTTTGTTTTTTTAAATGATGCTGTGCTGTGCTGTGCTGTGCTATACTGCGCTTTATTGCACAATATTGTATTGTACTGTACTGCACTGTTCTGTACTGTAGTTATGTACTGTACTGATGCGTACTGTACTGTACTGCACTGTACTGTACTGATGCGTACTGTACTGTACTGTACTGTATTGTACTGTACTGTACTGCACTGCACTGCACTGTACATTAATGTACTGTACTGTAATGAATTTTACTGTTCTTTACTGCACTGCATTGTACAGTACTATACTGTACTGTACTGCACTGTATTGCACTGCATTGCACTGCACGCATGCACTTTACTGCATTGCATTGCATTGCACTATACTGTACTGTACTGTACTGTGATCTGATGTAATGTAATATAATGTAATGCGCTGTAAAGCCTTACATTGCATCGTATCGCATCATGTCGCGTTATATCATGGTTTGCTCCTTGTGTTATATTGCAATGTATTGACATGGTGTTGTGTTCTGTTTTAAATATATTATATTCCATAATTCATTAGAATTGCATTTCATCCTATTCTGTTCTGTTCTGTTCTGTTATATTCTGTTCTATTCTATTCTATTCTATTCTATTCTATTCTAGGCTGAGACGTGGTGGCCTATTGGTTATGGCGATCATCCAGTCTATAACTTAGATATCGTCTTTAGTTCATACAAATATATGGAAAAGTCTACCAAGACAATCAATGTGGGATTTCGTCTGATAGAGGTAGTTGAAGATCAAATTGGCACGTCGCCTGATGATGGTGAGAATTTGTCCTCCGATGTTACATGATGCTTATCAAGTTCTCCTTCCATCGAGTTTCATCATGTAGTGTTAATTATGGCAATTATTTTTCAGTTTCGTTTTCTTGTTTGTTTATAATTTTTACGAAGGGGCGAAAAAACACTTTATAATACTCAAACATCTATCATGTTAAAATATGATATATCCTGAACAAGGGTTGACACAAATATTTTGGCAGAAAATTTGTTTTTAAAAAATTAAAAAAATATTTTTTTTTTTAAATTTTAAATTTTAACTAAAACTGTTGCTTGTTCTGTTTAGGTTACTCTTTTTACTTCAAAATCAACGGTTTGCCAATCTTCCTGAAGGGCGCCAGTATGATCCCAGTGGATGCCTTCCAAGACCGGGCATCTCCTTACAGAGTGAGGAAATTGCTGGAGTCGGCGGTATGGGCTAACATGAACACGGTCAGAATAGCTGGCAGTGGTGTATATGAAGTTGACGCCGTGTATGACTTCGCTGATAAGAATGGTCTGATGGTGTGGCAAGACTTCATGTTTGCCAATTCTTTGTACCCTGCCGATGAAAAGTTTTTGGAAACTGTCGAGGAGGAAATACGTCACCAGGTAAAAAACGGGTGTACACATCAAGGGTTTGGTTGAAAACGTTCAAATAGAAAATTCGAAGTACTCAGTATAAGCAAAAAACTATAGCTTTTTCTAGTACTTGGCACAATAACTGACAGAGTAAATGTCTGAGGATCTATGATATTAGTACACATCGTAGTTTTATTAACACAGTTTGTTTTATTTGCTGTCTATCAGATACGCCGGTTATCAAACCATCCTTCGGTCATTATATGGACGGGAAACATCGAGACGGAATTAGCCATCTGGGAAGACAGGTAAATAGGAATACACAAACCGCTTTGATAGTATAGTTGCATTAATTATACAAGTAAAATCTGTTAAGAGCCGAAGCAAATCGTACTCAGGTTCAACATAAAACTTGTACATGTTGCTACATTTTATTGTCGACACAGGAATTGATGCCTGATTTATCGACAACCTTCTAAGGGGGGGGGGGCAATATGAAAAGCTCAATGCAGGATAAAAAAAATAAATTCTTTAACTTTGGGGGTGGGGGTTTGAACCATTTTAGTTCTCATCCTATAAAAACGATTTTACTTTTCATGGATCTGTTTTGTGCCCCATAATTTTCAATTTAGTTACAAAGGGTGAGTCTGAGGCCTAATTAAAATAATTAAGTTTTTTGTCCTACATTGGACTAATGATCTCGCCTCTAAGACAATGGTAGCTCACACAAAGAAAATGTAACAATGTTGGTATGAATTTTATTGAGCTAGACAATGATAGTTGTCAAGCGAAGCGAGTTTCTACTCAACTCGTTGTAAATGTACAATTTATATGAAGAAAAGTATTTGTTGGTGTTTACCTGGCACCTTGGATTAACAAGTTGCATAATTATATAGTATGTCATCTGAACAAGATATGTTTTGTTATACCTGATTAGCTGAATACGATTTATTTTATGTAACCCTTAAGATTTGGCATGGGCGGCAACGAAATCGATTATAAGACTGACTACACAAAAGTATTTGTACAAACCGTTGGTGGCGTAGTTCAAGACGAAGACCCTAGTCGTTACTATCTTGTCTCCAGTCCGTCCAATGGAAGGAAGGCAGAGGAAGAAGCAGACAGATGGTCAATTAATCCAAATGATGAGAAATACGGAACATGTGAGTTGAGTATTTAGCGGAGATACGTTTTGACGTGACGTGGTTCTAGATATCATGTCATGTACACCATATCAAGGAACTGAATGATGCTTCAACATCTTATATTGATTTTGGTCTTCTTGAAAATACTTCTGCCGCTAATTTCTAGTGAACAGAAAATTACGTCATAAGTATTTTGACATTTGTACTTGTATGTAGATTACCCATCAAACGTTAATATTAATGATTCCTTCTGCCTCGTTATCAGAACGTGAAACTTTGAATTAACATCAAAGAAAGACGTTCAAATAAGGAACAAAAAATTGTATGATTCCGATTACGCTCAATTTTAGAATAGGTGAGGTAGGTAATTTTTTTCATGTGTGTGTCTAGTTCAAGTAGTTATGTTTTCCATTGTTTTCCAAATGGTCTCTGTGTTGTTTATTTTTTACGATCAGATGTACAGCCATTACAGATTGGAAGAACATGTTTATTGCGAGACTTTACACTAATCGTCATTTTGTTATTTTTTTCTCGAATACTTAAAAAAAAAGTTTAGGGTCGGCAGTGAAAAACTAGGTGGGGTCGGGTAGTTGGAACCAAACAATTTTTAGGCCTAAGTAGACATGTGCATATCACATCGATATAGACACACACACACACACACACACACACACACACACACACACACACACACACACACACACACACACACACACACACACACACATACACACACATTATACACGTGAACCTTCTAACAATATATCTTATTTCTTCCCAATAGATCATCGTCACAATCTTGGCACTGGCAAAAATTGCTCGGATCACACCATCTACCCCAGTCCACGATTTGTCACAGAGTATGGTTTCCAGTCATGGCCATCTTTTAAAGTATTGGAAAGAGTGTCTATCGAGGAAGACTGGGATTTCGGCACCAATTTTTCAGAGCATAGACAACACAATGCAGATGGTTTGTTAGTCTTGTATTTTAGTGTCATAGTTTGAAATGTACATGTTACAAATGAACTAAATCAAATATACTAAAACCGCATCTGTTTCAAAGCTTTCCCCGAAGAGCTTTGAAAGACGGGTAGATTGTTTAAGTGCATGATCTTATATTTAGTTCGAGGTCTTCGTATTTTTATCCCTTTCATGTGCGCCAGACAAACCACCATTAATACATGTACTATACTGCAACAGCGTTTGATCCATTCATTTCGTAAGACAACATACCAAAAGAAAAAAGACGTTGTTTTGGTACAGTCCTAAAAAGTACTTAATCATAGATTTTTCGAGTTAAGACTCTTTTACAAAGGTGGAAGCATACACCCTAGATATATAAGGTATATTTTGGAGTTAAGTACGACAACCGTGTGTATAACACGACGAACTCCTGTGAAGAGCAACAAACCAAGTCACCATATGAACCGTTGTACCGTTCGTTATAGAAATGTAGGTTGAAGTACCAGTAATGTTACAGGTATGTCAGTCATTGATCCGTCAGTTGCCATTGGTAACTATTAAATTCGTGACAAGAAATGAATGCTTAAACTTGAACTGCATTACACAAACTATACCTGCAAAGGGTATTACAAAGATAAATAACAACCAACAAATAAACAAAAACAATTGTAACGTCAAAAAGAATAACAAATGTTAAAAAGATCATTTTTCATGTTGGTTTCAGCTGGGTTGTATATGGAGGAAATGCTGAATGTATATTTTGATCTGCCAGAACAAGATGATGAGGTGGAGAATTTTGAAAACACACTGTATCTTTCACAGGTAGATATGATTCGTTATATCAGTCATCAAAATAGATCTGATACCATTATGTCTGACTGATCATCGTCTGGAACACCACACTGGAAAAACTGATATTCATGTACGGACAGAGACTGAAAGATCAGCCGTTGTAGGCGCTCTTCTCATCCCGTTCCACAATATTGGGAATAGGTGATAAGGACGCATTTCACAGTCGCGTACTTACACAGACAACTTTTTAAAACTGACAGTGATTATTGTTAAAAATAAAACGAAAGTGTTGTTTACAGTATAGCTGTTTATACTACTATTATTACATTGATGGTATTTTTAATGCTATGTTTAATTTTTCTATCAGATATCGCAAGCTCTTTGTTCTAAGGTGGAAACTGAACATTACAGAAGAAGCCAAAGTGACCCCGACGTGATGACAATGGGGGCGCTGTATTCACAACTGAACAGCATTTGGCAAGCACCGAGTTGGTCTTCGATTGGTACGTTATCTAAAATGTATCTTACCTCCCAGGTTTTTTTTCGAGGCACCTACTTCGATTCAGCATGGCTAATGAAGTAAACGAATAATTCTAAATGATTTCATTTACGAAAGACGAAATTTACTCGTTATATGTTTTAATTAACAAATCAATCCCCTTTGACTTTATTGATACAATATTACGTGTTAAATTTATGATATTGCAATCATCTTGCCCTTCTTATTAGAGTTCAAATTACTTTTTGTACTATAAATCAATATATCGTCATCAAAATCACCCCAAAACACGTAAGAAAATTGTTAAATACAACACAGATAACTGTGAATACATACAAGTACAACATATTGTATGGTTTGTGTGTCTCTTCAGAGTATGGTGAACGTTATAAAATGCTCCATTACTATGCCAGGAAGTTCTTTGCACCACTGATCGTGTCTCCGTACGAAGAAGCTGGCTTTCTCTATGTGCATTGCATCTCTGATTATGTTGAAGACTTTGCTGATCTAGAATTGGTCGTTAGTATGTGGGAATGGAATTCTGTGTCTTTTGAACCTCTGCGTGCTTGGACTAAGTCGATAATTTCGATGGTAAATATTAGATCGTTACTGATTTTATTGTAATACTAAGCTAAAAGTGTGAAATCACTATATGAGAACATAGATCCAACCTAAGATCTATACTGTTGTATCTGTGTTCGTGTGTGTGTGTGTGTGTGTGTGTGCGTGCGTGCGTGCGTGCGTGCGTGCGTGCGTGTGTGTGTGTGTGTATGTATGTATGTATGTATGTATGTATGTATGTATGTATGTATGTATGTATGTGTGTGTGTGTGTGGGGGGGAATGTGTGAGGGTTTTGGGGGTTTTTGGTGAAGATTTCAAGCTATCGTATATGCCTGTTTCTCTCTGGGTTTTTTTGCCGCGCGATAATTCCATTCGGCAGCTCAGTAGAACATTTTATTCTGAACCAGTAGACAGACTATATAACGGCACAAGAAGTTTCGCATGTCACGTGTATATCACGTGTACCCTCACAATATGCAGGCATAAATGAAAGCGACATGTTTTCCTCCTTTTTCGTAGAAGGGACAATCATCCGAGGAAGTGTTTTCCAAAAATATCGCCGATATGATGGGCGAAGCTGGTTGTGCTCGGAGAGCGGATTGCTTTTTGACACTTGACCTGTCTAACCCGAATACTACCTTGTATGAAGACCCACCTAGAGCTGAATATTATCTGTCGTCATTCAGAGCCGCAAACATGAACGTACTACCAACTGTCAAATTTGAATTGGAGGTAAGAAACCACATCTCATTTTATGGCAGAGCACTGAAATGATAAAATATGGAAGCAAGACCAACAACGATGAAACATACATACTTTTATTGTCGAAGCCGTTACTTATGATTTAGGGTTAAACTTTCCATTTCAACTGGTAGTATATATACTACTACATTGGTATATTTTGTTGAAGGAAACGTTCATCATTAACAAGCTTAGGACAGCTAATTGAAAGACACAGACGGGGTGCATTTAATTTTAGGGTTTGGCAAATACAACATTAATTAGTTCGTAGATTTTAGAATGACTAGTGCGATTTTACTAGAAACGCCAATTTGAAAATCGAAACTTGTTGCCACATTCATGCTGAGTCTCAGAATAATGAATACGAAACAAGATTCAATTTAATGTTTTTCTTGTCAATTAATCGTCACGCTAAATTTATATGTGATGTGAAATCATGAAATGACTTTAAAGAACCAAAACCTTACGAAATTGCCTTTTATTTCCTTTAGCGGTGTTCCCCCCAACACTGTGTTCTTTGATTTTTTTATTTTTCAGGAACTAGTTGATAATAGTGCCGAACTGGGAACACACTTCACGGTGAATATTACTACTGATGCCATTGCTGCTTTTACATGGTTGGAAACAGATATGACAGTGACGGGTCATTTCTCAGATAATGGTTTCTTGATGACTGAACGTGATAAATCTGTTAGTTTCACAGCCTGGCATCCAGTTGACATTGGTTTCTTGAAAGATAGAATAAGTGTTCGTACTCTACAAAATATTTATAAGCTTTGAAGTTTGCAAGTTTATTCATATTTACTCTTACGATTTGTGGGACTCAAAAACGTAAATGTACACGTACACTGACATTACAAAAAATGAATTGAAGAACAGGAAAGACCAGCTATAATCAATTTATCGAAACTTCTTTATTTCTTCTTTATTCTAAAAATTGAATTGGACGGATTATTCCTTGTGTTTCCAAAGATAATCTAGTTCCTGACGGACCGTGGCCGTATTCCATACTATGTTATCTTTGTACCGTCTAGTTAGTCCCGTTACTCAAGGCTTTAATTGTGGTTCAACCCCATGGTGGGCGAAGCGCGAACGGCACATGTCAGTAGTAATCCATCACAAATTGACAGGCTGTTGTCATCGTTCTCATGTTTCTAGGACTGACATGATATGCAAATGTCCAACCAGGAGTCCCCCTAGAGCCTGTTTAAACTAAAATCACATGGGGGCGCGATGACATCATCGTGTTTATATGAACCCTGTAGAGGAAGCACAGAATTCTGTTCGAGAGTAATGGAATTGACTAGACGGTATAGTATGAAGATAATGTAGTATGAAATACGGTCCGTCAGGAACTAGACTAGTCCAAAAAAAGGCTATTCTCGCTGACATTTCTCGTAAAGATGTTGTGGATGAACCAATATCGATAATGAAACTTGACAATATACGCCACATTGTGTAAACACACGCATTACTAGATTATGTTCTAACTACGACATACAAATACTACTACTACTAATAATAATCATTTTAATTATCATAATAATATTAATAATAATAATAATAATAATAATAATAATAATAATAATAATATAACGCCATACAGCCTAATAGTTCATAGGCGCTGAACAACAAAGTGATACAAAATAACAAAATTAAAAAAAACAACCTACAAACTGGAAGAAAGTAGTCACTTATAATGAGAGTCACGTGATGTAATAAAAAGTCACTTCATATAAACAAATTAACTTACAATAAAAAGCGTAACTTTTAAAATAAACTTAGAAAAAGAGTAACTTTTGGTAAACATCTTTCTAAAAAGGTGAGTCTTCACTTTAGCTTTAAATCGGTGGATTTTACTGACAATGTTTTTGCTTTTGTATGAGATTTCTCATCTTAAATCTCGCTATTTCTGTTCTTTTGTTTCCGCCTCATCTTCTAAGTGTTTGACATTGTTATCACGATTTTGAAGTGATATCAAAACAAATATTATATTGAATTGAATTGAATTGGACGAATTGTCATTGTGTGTCCAAAGACATTCAGTGCAAATCTTTAATCAATACACAAAATACTCAATGCGGGAAGTTGCAAATACTAAGTAAAGAACAGTAAGATACGTCGTCTCGGTCCGCCCTCCCTCTCGCCGAACGACCGATGTGTGAGGGCGCCCCTTCACGGTGTACCTAACCTCAGACCACTATAATTGTGGTCTGAGACCTAACAGACTACTACATGTACTACTATCCACAGTATATATCGTCATTCTTCACGACATGTGTAAGTGCGCGACTGCCTCTAATTCAGTAAAACGAGGAAGTTATAATTCCCAAGACTTTGGTATGAGTATTATATTTCTACCACGTTGCAGTTTTGAAAAGAATAAAATATTTCTACGATTTGCAGAGATGTATGATTTCAGACGGAAAAATAAAACAATCCCTCGTACAACACAAACTCATTTATTTTGTAACTTTTATGAACGGTGACATTTTTTTTTTGCTTTTAAGGATTTCACTAATATTTGAATAATTCATTTCAAATTGTGTTTGATGTTCAACATTTTAATCGTGTCAGGATAACAAATTGAAGTTTGGAATTAAAATGAATTTCTTTTTGATCAAGATTTTCCACAGAGCAACGAGGAAATGATGAGGACGCCCTCACAAGCTTTGGTTTCGAAGGATATGCCATCCGTATACCAATGCTTGTATATACTGCGATTTATTGTTGTTTATCGAACCAAGATATGCCCACGTTACAAATAAACGGTCACTAAAGCAAAAACATCCTCTTGAATACATTTACTGACTGACTGACTGACTGACTGATTGACTGATTGATTGATTGATTGCTTGATTGGTTGATTGATTGATTGATTGATTGATTAATTAAGTGATCTAGCTATTTACTGACTGACTGACTGACTGACTGATTGATTGATTGATTGATTGATTGATTGATTGATTGATTGATTGATTGATTGATTGATTGATTGATTGATTGATAAAGTGATCTAGCTATTTACTGACTGAATTACTACATTGTCAAATTTGCGATGTAATTGTGAGCATAAAAGTTTATAGTTCAAGAGTCCATTTCCCAGTTTGCTAGACTCACATTAATATCAACTATAGTGGGCGCTATAACCTACTAGCGTAGGCCAACGTTTTTAGTTTTTCAAATGGTAATTTTTTACTGACAAATGATGAGAAAAGATGTTCAATGATTATTTCTTAGGTACTTTTTTCTTGGAAAGATACGCGGCAACTTGGCTATTTATCATACCACAGTACACCCGCCCCCCAGGACCACACACCCACCCGACCCCCAGGGACCACACCCACCCGACCTACCTTGTGAGCAAACTAAGACAGAAATTATAGAACAACGAAATCAGAGAAGGGTAATATTATTCGTGATCAAAGTAAAAATGTCGATTTTTATTTATGTCCCATTATCCAGTCTGTATATGTGTAGTACAAGTCATACCGCAACAACTGCGATAGAATTGCGCCATCTCGAGTCACATTACGGAAATGATGTGGTACTGCGATAGGGCTATTCGCATCACACCAGCACTTTTTCTATCCGTGACCGGATATTCGGGCAAAGTGACGATTCTTGATATAGACAAACACTATTTCAGCCATAAAATATTAGTGTCTAAAGTGTTTTATTTGTCGTTAACGCCGACGATAACCATCTTGTTGCATAAAGTCCGATTACGTTAATGGCCATCTTGCGCTGTATATCTATCATAAACATTGACTCTAAATCGACTGGGGTACTGGGAGAAGAGACAACAGTCGATGATTAGACTATGATGATTTTTTTCATCTCACCGCAAACCTATATTTCCGTCTCCATAAAATATCGCTAATCGTTAAAGGATGTCCAATGTAATCGTGCACGTGTTTGTAACAACATTTGTGGGTGTACTAAAGCGTCAATGTTGACGCTGAACTATAACATTTGTTCTCAATCGATTTCGTTCTCAATGTTACGTACACGCCGTTATAGGATCTAGATAACAATTACACTATGGTGTAGTCGTTGCATGGCCTTACATGTTTTTGTAGGTGATTCAAATATTTGAATACTAACATCAAAACATATCAAATGGGGAGGGAGGGAGGGGGAGGGAGACAGACGGACAGACAGACAGACAGACAGACAGACAGACAGACAGACAGACAGACAGACAGACAGACAGACTTAATTACGTCTCTGAATGTTTTATTTTTCCCAACACAGTATTACAAACGGGTTGACTTTGTCCATCTGTCTACCGCCTACAAGTATTTCATCTAACCGGTCATTATTTTGCTGACCTTCGCAAGGTCAGTAACTGTATTTAACAAATTTAAATAAACCACGGCTGGTTTGCGTGTTTTGGAAAGTCGACTCTCAACATTATCTCAAGCCTGTGATTTTTTTACTCATTTTTCCACCATCGAAAAACATGACCACGGATGACTTGCAATGATTACCGTCGGGGGGACAGTATGTTACGACGGTGGCAGACACACTAACGACCATTGAAATACTACATGACAACTGTTCCCTGTAGGAAATGAAACCGTCCATGTCGTAAAAATCTCGGATCACGTGATTGCAACATACTTACTTTGTAGCGTGTCCGCAATAAAGCACAATTTGCCACAAATCGCACCTTTATTCGTTTGAATCTATGCTGATCAAAATGCAGATTTTTTCATTCACTTTGGATGACCACGTCTTTGATGACTACATTACTATTCAAATACAATAATTGATTTGGTCGAGGTGAATTTGATGTAGATGTGCACGAGAAATTTCTACCTCCTCTTTGTGTTTAGTGATGATCTGTAGTGACACACGCTACTATAATTCATCCCCAATGTTGGTCCAAATATTCAAAGGGATTATCACTTTTCTGGGAGATATATCATAAAATAAATGCTGCCCCCAAATGTTCTCAGAAGTGAGTACGTTAAAGGGCACGCTATATGACGTTGACTTTGTTAATGTGTTTGGCAATTTGATGACGTCATTCAAAGCCCCATTAGTACTGGTGACGAGGGGGAGGGGGTCAGCGTTACCTAATATTTCAATATATTATGATTCATTTTTCCATATCAATGTCTAGGCCAAAGTGGTTCTGTCTGTTTGTCTTAATTTTTTTCTGAAAATATAGATTAATTTAATTTTGATGTTTAAGTTTAACGACTATTTCACACTCAATAATACCAACGATACTTTTCACAAATAGTTGAGGCTGTTCTGTTTAAGCATAGACCATGGAGAAGAAAGTAGCTGCCAAGAGGATAAAGAAAACAACTTCACTTTGGAACTTGAACATATCGAATGTTGTCAATGAAAGTGAAATAGCATTGAAATAGTGTACATAATTTAGTCGTAAACAACTCAGAAAAGTCATTTATTTCCAAGTGTTCTGTCTGGACAATACAATACAATACGATACAATACAATACAATACAATACGATACAATACAATACAATACAATACAATACAATACAATACAATACAATACAATACAATACAATACAATACAATACAATGCAATGCAATGCAACGCAACGCAACGCAACGCAACGCAACGCAACGCAACGCAACACAACACAATACAATACAATACAATACAATACAATACAATACAATACAATACAATACAATACAATACAATACAATACTGATTCTAATGCTGTGCACGAGTCAGCACGACCATTTTAAATTGTTTCCCATCTATTCGATGCTGTGGTAAAGTAATGAAGGGACAAATTGGCACAATTCTTGTTTGATAGCCATTACAATACAATACAATTCAATACAATACAATACAATACAATGCAATGCAATACAATACAATACAATGCAATGCAACGCAACGCAACGCAACGCAACGCAACGCAACGCAACGCAACGCAACGCAATACAATACAATACAATACAATACAATACTGATTCAAATGCTGTGCACGAGTCAGCACGACCATTTTAAATTGTTTCCCATCTATTCAATGCTGTGGCAAAGTAATGAAGGGACAAATTGGCACAATTCTCGTTTGATAGCCATTACAATACAATACAATACAATACAATACAATACAATACAATACAATACAATACAATACAATACAATACAATACAATACAATACAATACAATACAATACAATACAATACAATACAATACAATACAATACAATACAATACAATACAATACAATTGATAGACGGAATAGAATAGAATAGAATAGAATAGAATAGAATAGAATAGAATAGAATAGAATAGAATAGAATAGAATAGAATAGAATAGAATAGAACAGAACAGAGCATAATACGGAGAAACACGTGCGAGCTGGAGAACATTTCATGAATTAACATTAAGATATTTCCCTCTTTATCCTGAAACTACAGCACGATTAAAGAGACCTTATTCAAACGTTGGGAACTAATCAATTTATTTGATTTACCTAATTTACTTTCTTTCTTTGGAGCATTAAGTCTAAAAGCTAAATCAAAATAATGGAAAAATCCATCATAGTCGAGCCTAATGGCTCCATAATACCATGGCCGTTAATACACAAAAAAAGGAACGGGAAATATAACGACCTCCGACTAGCACGATTTTTTTTTTCGAACGTGTAAAGGGGGTTAGGCACGTGAAGTGAGAAAATAACAAAAAATTAAACCCCACGTGTACGAAAGCCGGGAAGAGACTTCAGACTTTATTCTTCTGGGTCAAAATCTCAGGAGTCTGAAGTCCCTTGCCGGCTTTCGTACATAATGGATATGATTGATCTAATAGGTACATTGGTTAAAGCTAGCATTCCTACTTTGTAAGACTACAACTTTTTGTAACAAAGTTGATACGAATAAAAAAAGTCCATTTTTAAATCTTTTTTTTTTGGTAGTTAGAGATGAGGTGGCATGACGTCACAGTCTGTAACCAATTAATGTGGTTGGTTCATGGCTGACATTAAAAATCGTGATCGTTACAAATCAATAGAGTAATCGGAGAGATTACAAATATGACTGTGATAACGGAATCACCTGTCTACATTCATACATTTATGCATTGCAATCGAACCGTGTCAATGTCTTAACTTAGATAGTCCATCAGTAGCAAATGATCCTCATCAAACAAACAAAAAAAAACTACCAAATGTTATCAAACTACTCTTAATGGTGTATTTTTATATATATAATTTTTTGTTGCATTCCACCGAGACCAGAACTGTATAGCTTGTTTGCCGGATTGACGGACAGATTATCGTTTCTGCATTAAATACATGACCTGACGTGTACGTATTGACTGTTTTTCTTCATGATGACGTCACAAAGACGGGGTTAAACGTATCGGATCGATCCTACAAACCCGTTAGTCGTGGAGAGTAAACAAAGATGAATCTTTTCCGGAAGTCTGACATCAAAAATAATTGATGACCAGTCAACTATATCGTCTTTTATTTCTTGCAAGATTAATATTGTCGTTTATGCGAGGAGTAATAACCAATCCCACCCCCCCCCCCCCTACTGTTCAATCTGAAAGCCTCGCACTAACCACCGTCGATAAATAGTGAACATCCAGAACGTGTCGTGTTATCAAACAGCCCTGTACACATATTGATCAAGTTGAAATGACCCTAGTTTTATATCCTTTACATTTTCATCGTCACAATTATGGCTTTGTCAATTAGTTTACCACGACCCCCCTCCCCCCTCCCTAACATTTCATTCTTTGTCATGTCTTGTTAATCGATAGCAGTTATTTTTCATTAGCTTCGTGATGTTTCGCTCCAAACAGTGTTTGATCTGTCATGTTAGCGTTTTTATATATATTTAACCTTTCCTTTTCAGCGCTAGAGATCACCTTGATTTTACCGACTACCTGTATATATTCTTATCACAAGACAGCAGTCTTTAATAACTGCGTCTTCTAATCTATTATTTTTCATTAAATGTTGGCATTAAATAATTTTCATTAACCCCCCCCCCCGTCCCACCCTCGCATCGTACTAATCGTAAAAATTAAACGCCATTTATTTTTTTTCTCTTACACTTTTAAAGTCGATGTGTAATAAAAAGAAATTGAAGACAAGACAACATATGGTAAAGTATGCTTGGCATATAAAACACTATACGATTCTAATAAGAGCGCGAGGGTAATTTGAGGTGACTTGATTGTTCTTCTGCTAATAAAGGAACTTTGATTGAAGCCACGTGTTTGAAATGAAATACTTAACATGAACCTCAAGTCAACTGGTAAACGTGCTGAAACTCATCGGTTCGTTATTAAATTGATATTGAACAGTAACTGTCACAACCGATACGTATTACGAAGATAAATGATGTGCAGTGTGTGTATCCTATCAGTGGTACCCGCCGAGTGTTATTGCATTATTCAGACATAAAAGATAAACCACCGTTAACAAAATTATTGTCCGTAAAGTAGCGATGACTAATACACAGCCATTAATCTTCTGTTTGTCTAATAATGAAAACGAACCTGAGTAGATTCAGTGTGGTTGCCAAATTTCTCACCTAATCCCACCTGAGTTTGACTAAAGTACAAACGAAACTAGAAAGTTTTGAGTTCAATGTGACGAGTCATCGTGATGGTTTCTGTTTTGTTATATTCATGAATCATTCGCTGCGTCTCGGTCAACGTCAATACTATTGTGTGCACAGGCACTCCTTATGTTTGAAGTTCAGGGTGTCTGAAGTTTGAGATGAATGTATGGTTATCTCCGGATGCATTTTAGAGAAATGTGACGTCACCCTTGTATAATAAACAAATGTACGTAATACACAATACACAAGGTAGTGTTTGTCATTAAAATCAAGCCGTCCGGAAAACAGTCAGCATCCGATGCTTTGGTTTCACAACTTCCGATTCTAGCGCGTTTCTCCAAAGAAAGGAGCCATGGCAACGCTCTAAACAAGTTGCGCTCGCGTGCAAACATTTGTTCCGGCACGCGATCATTGGTCCTTGAACATATTCACTTTAACTCTCAGAGATAAAGTTACAAACCTTCTATGACGTCACAGAAAGCACCGATCTGGATGTAATTTCTTAGGATTTATTTATCCGATCTAATCTTAAATCAGATTAAACGTCTGAAGACAGCACGCCAATTAAACATCTTTATTTTATAGCCGCACATCAATTTGTATCTGTGGCTGAAATATCCCACGCACTAAGTGGACTAACCCACTTTGCAAACAATGTATGTTGTAAGTGACTTACACTGTTGACTATTGGCCGGGTCAACAGAGTACCAAGGGACGTTGACACGTGTAGGAAATCCCACCAACCTTGAATCGACTTTCTATCATATAGATTAATTACTACAGCATTCTTGGAGAAGATAACGAAGACGAGAGACAGTACTAGTGTGTGTATATCATTAATGCCTGTTTTCCGGGGTGCTAGTAAGGTAAGATATGAACACAAAAAATACCGAGTTTTTTTTCCTTCGGTTGCTATCCAGTTATTACTGTTTGCGGGGAAACTAGCTTACTTTTCGTCTAAATGGTATTTTCACCTGTACAACTAATACCTTTCGACCACACCTGTCTTAGATAAGACGACGGTGAGCTATCAAAGGATGTAATAATTGTAAAGTACGCGGGCTGGGCGAGTAGGAATATACGAATATTCTTTCACGATGTCACATTTTCCTATGTCTTAGTTACATTCTGTGAAGTGTTGCAATAGTTAATGTACATTTCACATACATTATCCGTGTTTGCTCTAACATGTAGTAATTGATCCGCAGTTCAAAGTTCAACTACATCTTATCAAATAAACGAAATAACAACCTTATTTCATCAATACAGTAACTGGTGACCGTTTAGGTCAATTTCCTTATCTCCATATCACTATGTTCATTTCTGGCTAAGACGAGTAAAATTTATCAATTTTGACATTAACTGGGTTAGTGGCGATATCGATTTATACACGGGCAAGATATAACATGCTACAAACTATCTTAAAGGTCACGTGACTTTATTAATTACGTAACGGCATTTTGCGTACGTGCAACTCGGTGTGTGAAACGAGATGATTCGATATGTGTTTCCTTCTTAAACACATAATGGTTAGTAATCTTCTAAAATATGAACCTAACACCCTTAAAATGTTCTAGAGACATTTAGCATATTCTCATGTAAAAACAGGACAATACCGATACCGAGATGCCTATCGCCTTATGCTGCGTGGTCCGTGATTTCACATTGTTTTGAGGGGAAACTTTACTCATATAGTCACAATGACTCACATAAATTACAAACCAATCATCGATTTAGCGATTTAGCGATCGCAGGTTACAATACACACATTCAACACATAAAGTTTAAAGTTAAAGGTGTATTTATTTTCTAAAGCGTTGAAACAATCAAGCAAAGAGTGAGCTAAAAACAAGAAACTGGTTACAACATGGCTAAAATGACAACTTAGTAAAACCGCACATGTAATGCATCAATGCAGTTTATAACGTTGTTTGAAAAGATGAGTTTTTAGTTCACCTTTAAAAAGTTCAATGTCAGCGATCAGCCTTAGTTCTCTAGGAATTGAGTTCAATAGCTTTGGTCCACAAATGGTAAGCGGTCTGTCATTTACTATATTATATGGTCGAGGTACAACAAGATTTTGACTACAGTCGTTACGTAAATTGTAACGAGAATTGTTGGTACGTGTGAACAAATCCTAGATATACAAAGGTGCTTTACCATTTACCGCCTTAAAATCTAGTAAAAATTACTTTCAAATGAACTCTTGCCTTTTAACACATAACACATAATGATTTGATGAGTAAACATAACTTCACTTGTCATGTTGGAAAATTGTGACAGTTAAAACTTTTCCTTTGAAGTGTGACATAAAGTTAATCTAAAACCCATCGAGTTCAGCTTACATTCAATATGCGCTATTTGAAGTAAGACACAAAAACACAATGTGTAGGGTCTATGGTTTATCGTACATGTTGATCGTTTTCGCTTCATAATCTCACAGGACTCTTCAATTTTACATCAACCCACGATATAATTAGCGTCTTTATTTACGCAAGTATGCATCGTTAGTATGCCACCCACTTAACTTTGGCGTGAAAATGACGACATGTATGACACCCCCTCCGTACATCATGTACATGTGGACCGTCTGTTCTAGTACTAAAATGGAAGAAGTGACTATCTGATAAATATTTCAGATTTTACGGCCGTCGTAAAGTTAACGAGTCTCTAGTATAAGACCGGCATATCAAAGAGAACGAAAGAGATGACCATATTAGAGAAACACCGTGTCGAATCAACAGGTAGCCTCGCTAGCTATACGTCCTCTGCTACGTCACAAGTTGTAAAAATAAACTGCTAGTAATCGGGTTGTGTTGACTCGACATAATCGTCGTTTTAAAAATAGAAGCACATTCCACAACTTCAACTTGGTATCCCAGAGAAAGAGATTTGTTGCTGTGGAAACTGACAAACTAAATAACTCCAAACATTGAATAATACGCACGTGACAATTACGAAAAGTTTGCTGATTCGGAAATCACTGCTTGCTTTTAAGTTGAACTTTAACATATTGTGTAACATCGGCATGATGTTACAAACTTGACAGCCTTTCGAAAAATAATGAGCGAATTAATCTTGAGATTCATTTATCCGTTACATAACAGTTCAAATAATAGAATTTGATAACCCATGTCGACTTAGCCACAAATAATGAGAAAAAAAGTATTAAAAAAATAAAAAAATAAAAAAATGGTTACAATGTGAAATCCTTAGTCCTATTCGCTTATAAAGGCTGCAATGGATTGTATGCTCCCCAGGGAGTTGAGCAAGTATAAAGGACTGTTGTGTTACTATAGATCCGTGCCAGGGGTAATGATTGTAAAGCGCTTTGAGCACTTTGAGAATGCGTTACATAAAAATTAACATCATTATTATCATTAAAAAAAGACAACTTTCTCTTCCGAAAATGACGTCAATTTTGGTCAAAAAATGACGCAAATAGATAGCGCGTGCGTACGTGCGTAAACGTGTTCAATCAGTCGACTGCCTATCCCAGCAACAGAAGTGTCAATATCGATATTATTATTATCATCATCATCGTCTTCAAACAGCTGCCGTTTGTAATCACCAATTGAATTCTACTTGTAATCTTTATTGAAAATTGCTACATTAGAAATCTACTTCCTACGTCACAAAAGGTCACTGATTTTGATGAATATCATATCTTCGAACTTCCCCGAAGACGCCCTATTGTGTTACATACGAGTATGTTAAGACCCTGTACACGTCAACAGTATCAATCCTATTATGATCGAAATATAAATATAAATTTCACTTCCATTTCCATACTATATCTGTCTTCTTCTAGGAGTGAGAATAATGGTCCTAGCATTTTGTCGCCGTGCCGTGGCTTTCCTTCTCAGCTGGCTGCTACTTTTGTCCGTGTTAACGGCTGGATATGATCCTTTACAATGTTACAAGCACACAAATATGAAACACACCGCGATGAAAGAAGGCTGTCGTCCTCATGTTATTTATGTATCAGGCTGTTATGGAATGTGTGAGACCATGGAGGTGAGTAGAATATATCGTCTGTTCCGGTCTATTACTTTTCCCGCCGAAATATTTCGTGTTATTTTGTGTCCATATTTTTCATTTCTGACATAGATTGTGGTATCTACATGTGTCATTGCTTTAATATCATCATAGCTTCTATCCTCATTTTTCTCCTCTTTCTTTAAACAAAAGGTGGGGACAGCTGCCAGACGCATCTGTCGACTGCTCGCATATACAATGGTTGTGTGAATAACACCATCAAATCTAATTATATTGAACGATAAGACATCTAATGATATTTTATACCTAGTAATATATCTAAATATAGGTCCACTGTCAGTTTAGGTCCACGAGGGAAAAGACGTGATCAGATAATTACCAGAAATTGGCCCAAATATTTCATACATTTGGCAACAGCGATCGATGGTACATACACGTTCTGTCATATTATATGTTTTTATCTGTCACTGTCGACTTCATTCGCCATGGAGAAGCACCGAGTAAACATGGGATTTAAAAAAAGTGGATGATTCTGTAACGACGACCAAAGTAATTTTCAGAGGTGTACAGGGACACACCGCGTAGTTGCAGTATATATGTTAATAATTTACGACGCTTGTAAATGTCACTGGCAGACGATGTTTCATCGTGCCCCCAAAACCTCACGATGTCATCGACTTCTACGCCATCTCAGTAGTTCTGTAGATTCCCTGTAGTGCCAAACATTTGTGTAACATATTATTGTACTTTCTGATCGTCTCATAGTTTTATAGTCAACTTTTGACACTTGAGGTGAGAAGGGTAAAATTGTTTTTGTATTAGAGAGTACCTTGTCCCTCTAGATGATTTACCTTGCGAAGAATTCGTTCATGTTACTCTTATGGCAACGAAGGACAAAAAAACTCTACGTTTGTCTTTTCCTGTTTGTAAAATGTTGGGAGAACAATACCCACAGTTCTAGATGTACACTTAATGTGGTGTTTTTTTGTAAAACGGAACCTAGTATCTATGATGAGGGGATATATTGCCTTACACAGTCACTGGGCTATGACCACGGTCAATATTTAGAACATTTGCAAATGGTTCTGTACAACACATATAGTGTCCTAGGAAGGGCAACAATTTTACAATGCCACTCCAAACTTTATTTTTTTTAAAACAGGAAATCATTATAGAAATCCACTTCACGGCTTTATAATTCATATATCACCTTCTCCTACTGTATCGTGCCATCAATATTTCAAAATATTCATTCCCTTATAACTTTCAGTGATTAGTGGAATCCTAGCTAATAAAACCATGTTTGCAATATGTATGTTTTAATTTTTATCTTTAATGCGATGATTGGCAGCTACTCCATATCCCTCCAGTAGTATTACAATAGCGAATATGGTTCTATTTTTGTCAACATTTTCCACTGTAAGCTGAGCCGGTAATAACGAATACAAAGCTAATAATATGATGAAAAGGGAATCGATGCGAAATGAAATAATTCTGTTTGTGTGAAAGTAGACAAATAGAAAATTTAATTGATAAAAGCCCGGGGGCGCTGACTGGCATTGCTTTATCCGGTGTCATTATTTCTAAATGGAAAGAAGACGGTGTGGCTTAAAATTTGTAGTCAACATAAATTTCGTGCAGTGTATCCCCTATTATAATTTTCCCATTGTCTGTTTTTTTTTCTTAAATTTGATGCATTTATACTGTCAATAAAATTATATAAAATATATATATTAGGGTTTACAATTAGCAGACTGGTACGAGTGTATAACCAAGAGCTTGCGACGACAAAAAACAAAGCTAGTGGATATTAGCTATGTACAACCAGTAACACACGACTGGTATGACTATATTGCCGAGTTTTACCCACCCTTATTCTCTGCTTACAGGCTTTGCCGTCATGTTGTATAGTAAAGTTGTAACGAAACGTTGTGAAGTAAGCATGCCGCTGATAGCAACAGTTTTCGGTTCTGATTTGTCCTAAAGTATTTTATTAAAAAACAAAAATAAAATGATTATCCTGGAGCAGGCATGGGTGTCATGCAGCCCACCTTTTATTGTATAGCCTGCCCGTGGTGACATAAAAATGTGTCCTGCAGTTAACAGCACGGATTCCGTCCAATGCTGTTAATTTCCCTTGGCTAAATATCCACTACATGAGAAACTATGTCCGAACTACATCAATAAGCCGAGCAGAGAGATTTGTTTATCAGGTAGGCTTGACACTGTGACGTTCGTTATTCACCAAAACATCTGATAAACCAATATGTCGAATCAGATAACCAATTCTCTGGGCTACGATAAACTCCGAGTGGTTTAAATATGTCGGTAGTAGATTTCTGTGCAAGGTTAGGTTGGTTAGTTGATGGATCGGTTAAATAATCAATTGCTCGATTGATTGATTGGTACATTCCGTTATCAATATAATGGATTAGCTATTCCTAGATTTCTCTCCTGGTTATTTGCCTATTGGATGGATTATTAATTGATCAGATTCTTCAGGAAAGACTCACTTGACGCGCAAAAAATGAACAGAGGATGTTCCTATTCTAATCTTGTCCAATAAATGTCAAAGACTATATCTGGATGTCAACGTGGTCTCTAAACATGGTGAGTGGAGGTAGAGGGACTAGACTAGACAAAGACATGCTTATGTGTACAATAAAATGAAAAGTAAATAATATGTTCCACGTGAGCAATTGCAAATTGAATTTGATGGTCCAACATTAATTCAGTGGTCATTTGACTCTAATACCGCTGCATTTGACACTAAATTGAACCACGTGTTACAATAATATGAACTGTAAGGTAGAAATGAATAATTATGCAAATTAGCCTAATCAATTATAAACAAATTTCTAGAAAACCCATTCAAACCACACTAGAATCTAATAGCATCGGTTTAGGATAATGTGCAGAGACAGAGATTGGCACAAGCAAGTAAAGATTAGGTCAGAAATGCCAGAAATTGTACAAAGGATTGGAACATAGACATTGCGGGTAATCATTGATGGACATCAAGACAAACTAATTTTGAGACGATCAACATTTCGATATAGAACATCATGTACTTATGTATCTATTTGATGTTCTTCGTAGAATAAATCCGATTTTGTGGCAAAATTGAATCTCTGCACCACACTCCCTAATTTCATAATAATTTGCAACCGCTTTTAAAAACAAGGATTGCCATTAAATATTTAATGCTTCAATATTTGGCATGGACACTCAAAAAATAACAATATGCGAAGTAATTGAAACTCGATGCAAATACATGTATCTTAGCCCTTAAACTTTCTTTCAATGGAAGTGTTGAATGTACAACCATCATACGCGACAACATTCTTGGAGAGGTTAGTGGTAGAGTATTTATTACCAATACAGCTTAAAAATTGTGGAAAATAATCAATAAAATAAAGCTTGGTATAATTGGTGAGACAGTTTTTGTCGTCTTGCTACTTTCATGGAATGGGGTGTACTGCAATGACCAAGTGAATTGTTTGAAGTGTAGTATCACTGCATGCATTGGTTGGGGTGTACTGTAGTAGCCACATGTAGGGATAAGCTTGGGGTGTACTCTAGCCACATCTAAAGTTTGGGGGTATACTCTAGCCGCCATGTGTATTCGTTGGGATTTACTCTAGCTACATGTAAAGATTGGAGTGTACTCTATCTAAGTGCATTTGATTGGGATGCATTCTAGCTTCATGAATGGGTTGGGTGTACTCTAGCTACATGCACGGGTTGTGGTGTACTCTAGCTACATGCATGGGTTGGGGTGTACTCTAGCTGTATGCATGGGTTGGGATGCATTCTAGCTTCATGCATGGGTTGGGGTGTACGCTAGCTACATGCATGGGTTGGGGTGTACTATAGCTACATGCACGGGTTGGGGTGTACTATAGCTAAATGAATGGGTTGGCGTACTTTAGCCACATTCATGGGTTGGTGTGTACTATAGCCACATGCAACGGTTGGGGTGTACTTGTAGCTACATGCATGGCCATGTCACGTGTTGAGGTATACACATGTACTATAACCATATGCATGGGCTAGGGTGTACTATAGCTGCATGCATAGGTTTGGATTTACTCTAGCTACATGCGACGGTTGGCAGTACTTTAGCCACATACATAAGTTGGGATATACTATAGCTACATGCAATGGTTGGGGTGTACTATATATAGCCACATACATAGATTTGTGCGTATAGCTACATGCATAGTTTTGGGGTGTACTTTAGCAACATGCATGGGTTGGGATGTACCATTATAGTAAGGGGACAAGCAGAAGTTGTTGCGGGGGTGAGAAAGATGAGATGAGAAAGAAAAAAATTCGCAGCTTCCCTTCGTGCTCTCAAAAATGGCATACCCTCCTCCAAAAATGTACTGTGAGTCAAGAATTTTCGTAGCCCCCTAAAGGCTACACATATTTTCATTTTATACGTGTAATTATACGGTAACAATTCATATTCAAGGTCAAACAGCAAATTGGTCAATAAATCATAAAGTTTTGTACCTAAAGACACCATTCAAATTTGCGCAATAACACAAGTGGGGGGGGGGGGCTATGTCTTGGATTAAAAGCTTGTTCTGTTCTGTCTTTTGGTGAACTTATGAGTAAATATGTTTATGATTCTATTGACACTGTTGGAACAATGAAAGTGTCTATGTTAAGTTCCAATGCAGGCAATGGAGAGATATTCTATATTAGCTTCCTGTAATTCTGATCCATTTGTATCTTTGGTCTGTGACAGTTTTTGTATATTTTTATTTTCTCCTTTTATTAGTTAAACCATTAAATAAAAATATAACCAGTTTTAAACTGAATGACTTCTGTAAGGGCAAAGATTTAACTGAATGTCTTTCACAAGGGCAAAGATTTAAACTGAATGCCTTCTGTCAGGGCAAAGGTTTAACTGAATGCCTTCCGTAAGGGCAAAGATTTAAACTGAATGCCTTCCGTAAGGGCAAAGATTTAAACTGAATGCCTTCTGTAAGGGCAAAGATTTAAACCGAATGCCTTCTGTAAGGGCAAAGATTTAAACCGAATGCCTTCTGTAAGGGCAAAGATTTAAACCGAATGCCTTCTGTAAGGGCAAAGATTTAAACCGAATGCCTTCTGTAAGGGCAAAGATTTAAACTGAATGCCTTCCGTAAGGGCAAAGATTTAAACTGAATGCCTTCTGTAAGGGCAAAGATTTAAACCGAATGCCTTCTGTAAGGGCAAAGATTTAAACCGAATGCCTTCTGTAAGGGCAAAGATTTAAACTGAATGCCTTCTGTAAGGGCAAAGATTTAAACTGAATGCCTTCCGTAAGGGCAAAGATTTAAACTGAATGCCTTCTGTAAGGGCAAAGATTTAAACCGAATGCCTTCTGTAAGGGCAAAGATTTAAACTGAATGCCTTCTGTAAGGGCAAAGTCTTTTGAAGTTTCGTTTCTACATACAATAATTGTTGGAATGCAACAGAACATATACAATTAGTTTTGTGTGAAGAATGTACCAAATTTTATTGAATTTGAAGAGTGCATTTTAAAGAGATAGCCTAATTACTGAAAGTCGTTAATTATGCAAACGACTCATTAAAACTAAGAGTTATATCAATAAGCTTTATGAGACATGTGCACCCCGGTATCATGAATGTATGTACCTAATTATATAGAACTTGAAGTTTACACTCTTCATGTATAGCCTAATTACTCAATATCATTAGTAATGCAAATGACTCTTTAAAACAGAAAGCTACATCAACAAGCTTTGCAGGATGGGTGACCTTTGTTACGTTTGAAGTATGGACCAAATTATATTCAATTTGAAGGGAGCATTCTTACTAGTAGGATATAGCCTAATTACTGACAACATTAATTATGCAAATGAGTCTTTAAAACTACAAGCTATATTATCAGACTATATATGACACATGCACTTTGCTACCATCAATGTATGCACCAAATTATATTGAATTTGAAGTGCGCATTCTTAAGATATAGGCTAATTACCGAAAACCATTAATTATGCAAATAGATCATTAATAAAAGTTTTTACCTAATCTGTTCAAGCTATTACACTAAGAAAGATGTGCACAACTTTCGTTTCAATTGAGCGAGAAAATGATGACACTGACAGACACAGACACAAGCACACGCACGCGCGCGCGCACACACACATACACACACACACACACACACACACACACACACACACACACACACACACACACACACACACACAGACTGTTCATCCCTTATATATAACCTTCCCTTACGCACGGTTAAAAATAATGGTGAGAATCCAGAATGACCATCCCGCTAAAATGAACAACGTCGCCATTTTTATGCGTGCCCAACATCTCCGCTATTTTTTTTCCGGGGGAGGGGGGCATTTCATCATGCCTTACTAAGTACATTGCACGGATTTGTGGTATGGGTTTCTTCTAACAAAGCAATTCTAAGTTCTGACCAATCGGATCAATAACGTATTACACCATCTGTGTAATGAACATGATGAATGGAATTTTTCACTATTTACATAATATTGACCATTGAAGGCTGGTACATATATGGAATGTTTGTCCAAAGTTCGTACCATCTTTCAATAACATCACTTAAAAGAATACAAACACAGACAGTTCTCTTTAAAGTACTACGTCAATATCAAGATTGTGTTTGTCTAAATGTCTGCACTTTGTCATTCGTTGTATTAACTTTGGCTTTATACATATACAGTGTTATATGCAAAGAAATGCAACAATTGTATTTTTTGTGTGTAAAATTTGATTGATTGTTTTTAACACATAAATTAATTTTTAGTTTTCATTTTATTCCCAGGTTCCAACTTTAGGTCCACCATTCAAAAAGTCATCACACTCTGTTTGCCACTACGCTACGTACGAGTACAAGACGGTGGAGTTGCCAGATTGCAACCGTGGAGTAGATCCGACATACAGATACATCAACGCTGTTACATGTGCGTGTAGTAAGCCCTCTATCGAAAATACTGCATACTACTTTCGTGTAAGCAATAGAGCTGGGAGATAACATAGGTTGACGAATATCGCCAGATTTGTGTCCAATCATATCTATGCCGGCCACAAAAAATGAAGACACTTGGAGTGTAATATCTGAGAGAGACTTATAAGATTGATAACACTGCCAACGTAAAGAACACACAAATCAAGGAGAGCATATTTTGTGATGAACAATAGTTCCTGTCCGTCAACACCGGGACTCTAAAATTTGACTGGTGATGTTGTGGCATATAAATACTGCAACCTCACTTATCTTGATGAGGCCTATTACAAATCAAACCTTCTATTTATTCCATCTTTATTTATTTGTTGGTTTTTATGTGTAACATACTAAAACTAATGTAAATATATTTCTCTTGTTGATAGTAAAGCAGGTTATATCGTTCCAAAGAGGGTCACTCGAAATGTTGTTCGTGATTTTTTTATATAAATGTAATTTATTCATATCTAAGCTTAAGTGAGAGGAGGGGGGCATAAGATTAAATGACGGGGAAGGCGTCGCATAAATATATCACATATTTGTTTGTTTTTAAAAATAAGTTTGAAAGAAATAAACAAGTTGTAAAAGGTACATCAGCTCGGAGTCTTTTTGAAAACAATGGTATTATAGTTTGTGAGACGAACATCGAATGTAATTTTCTACCGACTAAAATATGACCTATAGATGAACTACATGCAAAGTCGAAAGAAACTTTAACCGTGGTTGGTCAATAAATGATTTGACCCTTGACACTGACCACAATAGTACCACTTCTTTTATCGTTGCTAGGTACAAACCCAGGTCACATGACAGGCACGTGACATAAACCCTTTATATTGTTTCCAGTCCTAATCTAGACGAACAGTCCCTTCATATGAAATCATTTAGTAAGAAAATCCTTAAAAGTTGACGACAGCTCACGTCAAAATTATTATCTAGATTCCATTTCAGTGCAATTTTATTCGAATCTGGGGCTAAAAATAAGATCTGGCTCTTCTTAATGTTGCTTTACATAGTAGATATTTTCAAATCGGATGGTTTTTATCACCCACTGACTATGGTTTTATCTGAACATTTGTTGCATGCATCTCGTATCTGAATATCATAATTTACTTCAGATTGGCTCGTGCTTTCATCTTAAACAACTTCTTTCCCACCCGCCTTAGGGCGAACATATCGCAATACCTGTACTAGAAGTCCATATTCATTTTTACAACTCGCAAGTAGAGCAAGTCTTCTTGCAATAGCAGGAGCCTAAAAGGATTCATTTTGTTAACATTGTATGTCGACAACTTAATTCTGTGGTACGGACATGTGTCATGTGACCATTTCATATGTTGCCACTTAGACGAATTACGTCTATAAATTGTGAAACGGATGAAATGAACAGATGAAATGTATCGTATGAGATGAAAAGTAGGTACACCAAACCCGATGATCACGACTCGAGAAATGTACACTGTATGGCACCCACTCGAAGGTTGTCTTGTTGTGTTGTACAAATCAATTCCATAACACACAGTGATGAAGTTTTGGGATGGTATAATTTCTACTTAGTACTTTCTTTTATTATGCGATTCTCATATTATGTTATAAGCTCATTTCTGAATTAGACGCCGTTCTTACGAGACAAAAATGTACGCATTTCTCCAGATGACTATACCTGAACGTTAGCAGTGATTGAATTATCTATGAATGTACGTACTCATCATAACCATTACAGTATGATCGTGTATATTATAGGGTTTACCTTTCTGCGTTATTACCCATGCCAATTATGAAGTCATGAAGTAGTCATGTTGCATTTAGAGAGCAATTTTGTCATTATTTGCTAATTTTAGTACGGCAAATAGAGCGTGGTGAACGAATAGTATACGTAGCAATGTGTAATGGATTGTATTGCAGTGTTGTTTTATCTCACAGTACTCGCCATCAATATTATATATTATTAATGGGTCTCTAGAGAACGCCACTTTTTTTTGTAGAGCATAGAATTTAGTGAAAGTATCATCCACTAATGCCAATTAACTATCTTATTTCGGTACCTTCCTGGTCTTGTATTTCCCTGAATAATCCAATACCGGTGTCACATTTTCCATTACACCTTAACCTTCAAGGACGTTTGTTAAGAGATAGGGGTTAATTTGCTGTATACGTAGTATTAGGAAATTTTGGTTTCTTTTGCGGATGCTCGTCAGAAAGATGAGAATTTTTTTAAAAGGTGGAACTGGATCCCCATTTCGGTATTTACATATCTATTTGGCCGTTACGCTTAGATGTCCTTAGAAGTCATCAATGATGTCACGGAATGCAACAATTTGATTGGGTGATCCAAATCAGATGCATCCAATGACATTAAAGTGGATATTTTATGATTGACAGAAGGCCATTTAGGTAGAAAAGGCGACCACGGCATTGCATGGTTGTAAACTAGACAACTGGAGCTCGTGCGGAGATGGATTAAGTAACTTGAAAATTGGACTACCTTATTGACATTCTTTCCTCATATATATATATATATAATTCTACAGATAGATTCAAATCGGGCGGTCAGAGACCGCGGAAGGGAAATTTCGCCCAGGTTTGCACAGAGTGTGTCATATTCTTCATCTAGTACGGAGACTCATTGTAGGTAAGTTTAACCTTTGAGGGGGGGGGGGATGCCGGTCAGTCGACAATTTAAATGTTTCAGTTTACAAAAGTTGCACATGCCTCACGGAAGCTCTACAGTGACGATTTCCAGATGTAAGTGCAACGGAGGAACAAACACGGTAACTTTGACGTATACACGTGAGACTGTTGACAATTTGTTGAAAAGTCGGATAAGGAAGAATACTATTTGTCAAACAAACCTGACGCCAATACTTGCCTTGGGCTAGACCGCACGCTACGCTATAATTCCAAATTTAAACTTAATCAACGCAAGGCAGCAGTAAAATAATGTAAAGCATTAGGAAGTGGTGATGAAAGAGAGGGTTAACACTGTCGTACCGCCCACGCCGTCCGTTCTACGGCAACTGGCAATTCGCATTTTCCGCCATTGATTTTAAGTCGACAAAAAAGGTACTTTGAATATGTCCAGTACAGATTTCAAACAAAAGCAGATTGAAATGACATTTCCACATAATTGTCATTCCAATCCCCTGTTCATACATGTTTTTTTTTTAAATCCGAATTGTGAAGAAAATACAAGTTGTATGCCGTAACTAGGGTGATATATACGTGCGTTGCTACTGAGTAAGTAAAAAAATTATGGGTGCGTCCAGTAACATGGTTGGAATATGACCAGGAGAACCAGGTATTTGTGACGATACAAGGTCTTGCAATTAAACTATAAGTTGCCATAGCAGCACACAAACTAATAGGTGAGTGTCATAGGGTGTGGCAACATAACTTGAAGATGTGGAATTTTCTAATATTGATATAATGTGTTGAGCAAGCATTCTGTATTTGACTTTTGTCTTAGGTGATAATGACAGAGGCAACCTCAAATATTTGATATTAAATTCAAACAAAATATCAACGAGATAACGAATCCTACACGTGCAGGGTACAATTTCTTTTTTGTTTTCGGCAAGTGACTTCATCACATGATGATCACTGATCAGTTGCCTTACTCACTCAGTTTTGATAAGAGAGCTGACTTAGCGATGTATTATACACTTTTGATGACGACATGAAAGTACCTTTTTATTTGGTGAGAAAAAGATGTTCCGTAACTTGCGTGATGTGATTCTGAGCGACCATCATCTGTCGCGTAATGAGAAGCAGCAGCTGCAGTGTGGAGAATACAAAGCCTCAATTACCGGCTTCTAGTCGATTTAATACTACCAAATCATACCTATTATGTTAGGCTCGCGGCTTGTTGAGTCGTTTATAGTCGATACAAATTATACATAAATTGCAATAAAAAAAATAAGTATAAAAATGAAATATGATATGAACGACTTGAGCTCCTCTTCTCGTGCTGCTGAGTAATGGTAATGCCTAAATTCATGCCTTGAAAGAGTGTAACCATATCCGGCATATTTATAGATTTCACAATCGAAATATTGAAGCCGCTCATAACATGATAATCAGTAAGCTTAAGCTCAGGGCAGTAAGTCGATTATTTCATCAAACCATATCAAAGTTACAGAACCTTTACCTTCAGGTTTCAACTCACACGGGACATTACAGGGGTTTCTACTGTTAAGTGGTAATTTTTTTTAATACCACGACAGTACTTGACATGAGACTGAGACAGCCTACATATGACCAACAGAGGGCACATCTACGGGAATAATTAATAGCTAGTCGTATTTGTGGTATGTATTATTACCTGTCTTCACTCAAATTATCGCAATACTTAAATTTATAGATTGTTTGTTAATATAGGTCTTGTCTCGGACTGTAATTTGTATTGGCTTGCGGCATCAAATTAGTTTCCACCTACAAATGATACTTGAATGCGTATAATACATTATTGATAGCCGTTGGGTGGCTATAATGAAGTAATCTCCTGTGCACGATACAAATTCCGAAGATATTACAAGAAACATGAGTAGCACCTTTCGATTTGTCATCAGTTCTGTCCATCTGTTCCAAAAAAGACTACGTAAGAAACAGTCCACAAATTTCACCCATGGGTTTGTCTCTCCTAACATCTCAGTGTCGGAAAAAACGGTTTTGTTCCTACAAAACACTCATGCTTGTCAAATGTATGTAATAGTTGTGAAAAGATTATACACGAAGATAGAGTTCCGAACCAGAAAGGTGTTAATTCGTATCACGTCAAATACGAGGTAATAAACGTGCACAACAGAGGCTATCAAGTACATTGTCCCCTCTTAACATTATGACGTTTTAATTGCACTATCTTGTGCCTAGAGGATAAACCAACTCTCGTTGTCTGCTTGATTGGCTAACTTGCCTGTTATATAGTATAACGCCTCAATCTAACAATAACTTGCATTTGTGTAAATGCAGATAGAACGTGGTGCAACTTTGCAACGCCACTCATAATGGGTGTCCACGATTATAACGCCACAGTTTTTGTGATGGGCATTTGTAGGATGGTGTAGGATGGGTCTGTGAGTGAACTAGTAATTTGCCCGACTGATAAAAACTGTAAAATGTAAAAACACCGTGATGATAAAAACAACGAATGATTCTATACAGAATACGGTAAGGAACCAGGGTCAATCGTGTTCACTCATGTCGACTAAAATATACAGTAAAAACCTCACGTTAAAATCCGGAACACATTAAATCGCGGACTTTAAATTGAAAGTATTTCCGTTTAAGTTCACTTTTGTAATTGACCGTGACCTTGGAAACCATATTCTGGTTCACAGGCGATACCGAAAGATTGAAATGACATCGACAGTTGAAATAATATACTTAAAAAGTTCCACCCACTTTAGCCTGGAATCCATGCGGATGGGGAAACAAAACATTTCTAATCCCCATCCGAGGCTAACCCTACATCATCCTCCCAAAATCTGAAGAAGAAAACATTGATTTTGACAACGTCGTCAATTGCACTCATGATGTCAATTTTCCGATTTCATGCTAAATTATAAATTTTCTTATCAAAACCTGATAATTCAAATCTGATGTAAGTACAAGCCATTATACTACCGTATTATAGAAATCGCGTTGAAGGGGGAATTCTCCATGGCAACATCTATAGTCAAAGTGGAGAAGTAATCCCACTATTCTCATGTTTTCAAAAGATATTTGCTTCTATTTGAATGAACCTTCAGTGATTTCGCCATTCACATAATGTACGTACATATACTTAGACGTCTTGACTGTCTACGAACATACTCGATATCTGCTGTATGATCAATATTTTGAATGATTGAACAGACAATTTTGAACATACATACATGAATGGATACATACATACATACATACATACATACATACATACATACATACATACATACATACATACATGTATGCTGTAAATAACAAATTAAGTAAGTTTCTAGTTTAAAATACAAAGAGTGACTTCGATTAGGAAGATAACATTGTCTTATAGAGTACATCGACTAAAATTAGTTAATCTAATGATCTGAATGGATTATTGCTATCTTAAGTGAAATAGATGGCTATGTGGAACACCTTGTTATGTGGACTCAAATATCAATGAACTCTGTAACTTCTTGTCAGTACTGTTAACTACAGTGTGTCTATTTCAGCATTTGGCCCTTCGCTACAAACATCTCCTGTATTCACCTTTCATTAATTTCACTCTAATCTGACGACCGTTAAGTACACAGATAGTATTTGCCCCTACCCCATGAGATTAAAACTGTTTCTTTTTCCATTTACCAAGTTATCAAATGACCTTACAGTGACGTAGTTTTGGACAACAGGACTATAATGCGACTTGCAATAAATCCTTCACACTCCATCATTCTTAGTTTAATCCTGTAATTGTTCATCATGGTATTAGAAGGAATTGCACGACTTTGTCAAATGTTTCACTTGATCCTTTTAAAACACACAAAACAAGAGAATTGTCTGCAAATGGACGTAGTGTGTAAAGGTGACGTGATACACTGAGCCGTAGCGACATGTATGTTTGCATTACTTGATTCATTTCAGCCTAGATAATGGCTTTAAAATGAAACACTTCGTTCATTTAAGCTTCAGCAAATCAGCCATATAATATTACGTGATTGAGTGCTTTTCTCCGAGTTTCCAGGCTCGATTTCCGTTTTCCTGTACGTTTTGTTTCCTCAATATATAAATACATGTTGCCATTCGCTTGAAATCAAAGATTTCGCGATAACCGAGTTTTTTTTTTGCTTTCCAGTCATATATACTTCTTTTATACGATTTCCTCAACGTTTGGATATGAGTTCCTAAGCTTTTTACGAGATCACGCGTTGGACACATAAATTGCTTATTTAACATTTTGTCGTCTTCCCTACATATTTTATTCGCCTGAATCATTAAAAGTGCTTGAATTCAGACTAGTTCTCAAATTAGGTAATAAATAGTTGAAGTGCCTTTTCATCTATTATTGAGAGTATGTAGACACATTTATCTCCAAATGGATTCTCGGCATTTACAATGCATGTAATAATACATGTATATGTAAACCCAGCTGCTTTTTAGCACTCCAAAAACACATTCATTTGTGTGGATTGCGTAGATGTGAACTATTTGTACACACAAATATATATATATATATATATATATTTAAAGATAACATTTTGTTAAATGTGTGTTGAATCCGTTTGCAACGTCATTGTATAACACATCAAGATCTAATTTAGGATATGATTTACAATAGCTATAGATACATAAATCTCTCACAAACATTATCAATCACAAAATAGCTAGTTTTATTTAAGGCGGAAAAATCTCTCAAAGTGTACATCTAAATGACTGTTGTAAATATACACATATAAGTTCACATGACTAATGTTGTCGTAGTGATTCATCAACGTTTCCATGAACATTCTGAAACGTGGATATTTTACCCTGACATTTCATATCCAGATATGCCAACCAGCATATACATGAACAATGAAAGAATTCAATAATTTTGAGTTGATGCGAAGGTTACTGTACTTATGCATAGGAAATTATTTATGACATGCAGAGAGTCTGAAAATAGATTTGTGTAAGTTCTTATACCTTTAATAATATATTCTAAACGACGTCATCGAATTTCTATATACGTCGAAAAACATGAATAGGTGAAATTCGCTTTCATCGATAAGAAGTAGCGACGTCTTCGATTCATGCTATAATCCCCAAAGATAGGTAAAACTCTTGCGGCTTTTTCTTAAGTTTCCGAATAAGAAATCATTAACTTTCTTATTAACTTTCGTACCATGCGTAGATATTGGATATACATTTTACATATTACGATAGATAAGTTTTAAAAAAACTCATACCCTTAATCTATGAAACACAATAATGAATAAATGTCATTCTTAGTCAAATTATAGTCGTGAATATACCACGAGTATTCCAAAAAGCCCTTTCTAGAATTTTATTTTCATAAAACTGAAATGTAAGGCAAATGATGGATGGTGAAGTGGTGATATCTTAGCAGCGTGTAATATGTGTGAAAGTAGCGGAGTTAAGACAGTTCATATGTCATCGCTCTAAAATGAGTCTGTTGGGATGTATAAACACATGATAACAATCCTAAACATTATCTGCAGAGATTTTCAGAATGCTAACGATTGTACAACAGTAACGACATGTATCGAGCCTGTTTTGGTTGGAAACATCAATTTTTTACTTTTCGCGTAATGTGGCCAAAGTCAGTGATTTTTTATTCGAATCACTTGCATCCGCAGTATACTGAAGTAGAGTCCAGTCTACTTGTTAGAGGCAAGTCATTCTGTCAAACAGGTTATTTTGTTATAATTTCCGTTTCCTTGAAAAAGATAGCACAATTAGCAATGTACATGCAACATGCTTTAAATAGGCCAAATAAAACAAGTTGTTTGGTTCCGGTTACCCAACCCCACCTAGTTTTTCACGCCGACCCTAAACATTTTTTCTAAATGTATTCGAGAAAAATAATAACAAAATCGCGAAAATCGTGTGAAGTCTGGCAAGAAACAGTGGGTGTGGAAACTGATATCAAATTAAAAAGACAATATAAAACTATTCTTCCAATCTGTAATGGCTGTACATCTGATAGGAAGAAATAAACAACACAGAGACCATTTGGAAAACAGTGGAAAACCCGAACTAGACACTCACACATGAAAAAAAATATAATAAAATAAAATAAAAAATCTACCTACCCCATCTATTTTAAAATTAAATGCAATCGGATCCACACAAATTTTTATACGCATTATCTTGTAATGTTCCTAAGTATTTTCAAAACTCTTAATGTGACACTTTTCTACTTTCAGCATGCACAATACATCTATAGCTCAAACGAGGGATTCAATATCACAATTTGTACAATGTTGCCATTTGCAACAATTTTAGCGCCAAATCATGCTTTGATTACATCCAACTTGGCCGCAAAGGTTGGCCGCAAAGAGTCATGGATACAAAAGCGCTTGGTGAAAAGAATCACTCAATACTATCGACGCTGAAAAAAAAAACCCTGTCGATTGACAGTAAAGAGAGTGATACTGCAAAAGCTCTGACAATTTCAAGACACCTTGACATTCTCGCAAAATAGCCACGAGAAATATGGAAAATGAATTCACTGCAAAATTTAACAACTGGCGGTCGATGAAAAGAAGAAAATCTATTAACTATAATACAGTGTGTCGTTTAAACAATTTCATCTGGTCACAGTGATGAAGGGAAAGTTGGGTTTTCTTTTGGAGCATAATCGTAGGAAAATGCCCATATTTTAAAGACAAGCACAATCATGAAATATGTAGTAAGCTTCACATCTTAAGTTTTAACTATCCAATTATATTAAAAGTATGTGGGAGGTACTCGGTCACTGCCAAAGGAACCAAAAATACAGTCAACGAAGCAGGTAGAGTCTAAGACTAACCTATCAATGTAGAATGCTCTAACAATAAATGGTAGTCTTGGCAACCTCTGCAAGTGTACACGTCAGCATAATGCATTTGTGATAGAAATACAGAGAAGCTTTCGTTCACTAAAAGATTACCTTCTGCGATTTAAATCTTCTTTGAACTCGGTCTGTGAAATTTGACTAAATTTGACCACTACCCACTTACCATCATACCACACGAAGATATGTATTTAAAAATATGATCATTCTTGAATTCATTTTTAAGTTATAAAAACTGAGCTCGTTATAGCATGATGCAAATTACTTGCAATGTGTTGAGGCTATGATAGAGTAATTACGAGAATGGCATGGCCGGAAAACACTGATGTAGACCTTTCACGCGGTAACATTTCAAGGTTTACGATAATAAATCATCTTGATGAAAGTAACGGAAATTAAATATGCCGAAAGTCACTCACAACCTAGATACAGAGAAACACATATTTTTTCCCCTCTCAAAATGTCTTTATTGATTTTGTGGACCGCTCAGTTATGAAACTGGGCTGTATTAGTAAGACGCTGATTAGCAAATTGGACACGTCGTTACTACGGGATCAGAGTTTTGCGGCAGGATCTACGTCACTGGGTAAGACGTGAGCAAGACATCGCCACGCTTACATTCTCCCACAGAATTGGGAAGTTTTTCATCTTTAAGTGGTTAAAGAAACAATCGATATGTTTTCGGGGTTTTTTTAAACCACACTATTCCCACATTCATGATTGTCTCCTTCGTTTTGTAGTTCACAATGAGTTCGCAGAAGCCGTCAACGATTATACTCATGTCCCTATTGGTCTTGGCCGTTGGATTCACACTAGCAACACAGAGCATCGTAACATGCGATATAAAAGGATATACGAAATATGTCGCCGTCAAACCAGGATGCAAACAACAGCGTTTAACTATAAGTGCATGTTATGGAATGTGTCAATCTTTTGAGGTACGTATTTTTTTCTCATTACCAACTCCATTACAGTATATTTCCACGTTTACTATAAGCAGAGACATCGCCAAGAGCAAACCTCCGCATTGCTGTGCGTTCTAGTTTGACCATATTACTCAGCGCAATGACTTACTTGTTTTTAGTATCCTTTCTGAACCCTTAAGAGAGTTAGCCTAGTATGTGAAAATGCATTGTATTTTTGTATTTTTCTTCGATCTGTCTCTGAATGAAACGATTAATTAGCCTCTAGTTTTGTCACTGTCTGTCTCAAATGTCCCAGATAAGGATCATGGATGTTGATCAAATAATTACAACGTCAATCTATCACAAGGTCATGACCCCATCTAAGTGCACATAGACTGACAGGTCAAAATGACGTTGCAGTTAACGTGATGATGTCATCCCTCACAGAAAAGATTAAAGATCTACTTTTCTGTTTACTTTTGGTTGGTCATTTGATATAATGTCCATATATTAAATTGTGATGTATACGATAAACTTAAAGTTTGCATAATTTCTCACCCACACGTTTGATGACGTGGCGAGATTCACAGCGCGTCAAGTTGAAATGACGTGGGCGACTCCTTAAGACACAATAATGACAACTCTCGGTTGTAGTCCAGGGAGTAACTAGGTGTACAAATAAGTAGAAATCACCGCATGATTTGGGAACTAATAAAATACACAGCAAGATGTGTGAAAAGTCAATTGGTTACTTCTTCTTTTTTAAATTACAACACATATTCTTGTGATAACAGATAAGAAGAGTCTATATATCAGTGACAATGGCGACAGTGCATGATATTATTACCATGGTGTTCCCAGTACGTGTTCTAATCCTTTTATAATTTAAGTTTATCTCACTACATAGTTTCGAAGTTACCCGTTAAAGTGGCCATATGAAGTGGGTTATATATCATATTTCTTACATTTGATCAATAAAACAATGTTACGATGTTTTTCTACTAAAAAATAATTCGACATAACGTGGACCAAGTCCGTTTTGTAACTCAAAAATTGCAACAACAACAACAACAACAACAACAACAACAACAACAACAACAACAACAACAAAGTTGTTTAAAGTTTGATTTTGTATGCAAGAATGTAATTTGCAAAGAAACTCGATTAGTCAGTACATCCCGCCGAGTCTGAGCGTAAGCATGCACTTCCAAATATATTGAAATGTTAGTATGCATAAATGAAGTGCCTTTGTACGTGTGTTAACCCAGTTTGTTTACAAGTCACTTCCCGTACGTACAATAACATAACATTTACGTATATATTAGCTTTTTTTCGCAATTTACTGTGTTGCAGATTTGACTTGAGCCATGTTGTTTCACATGATTATTTTTTTGCGATTAAATAGCCATACTATAAATATGTTTTATTAATTAGGGAGAAATCCAAAACAAATATTCATTTCTCATCCAATGACCACTTTAATCTAAACATGGTGGATGTATTAAGCATGTCCTCGATTACTTGTAAACTTTGTTCAAGACATTTACCTTCTTTTGAATTATTCACAACTTGATTAAGGTTGCCTGTCAATTTCAGACTTTTATCTGTGTTTTTTCCTCTTTTTGTTGTTTTTCTTGTTTAGGTACCGCGTTTGGATGCTCCTTTCAAGCGTTCCAACCACTCCTTGTGTCAATACGACTTAAGCGAATGGGTAAGCGTTGAACTAGATGATTGTCAACCAGGTGTAAATAGAACGTTTGTTTTTCTGGAGGCAAGAAGATGTTCCTGTAGAGCTTGTACCAGTACAAACACTTACTGTGGTTACGCCTAATTTCATCACTGCAACATTTACATGTTACCTCGAGGTTTATTAGGGCACTGCCCAATTTAAACAACGGCGCAACATCTGGTCAAAATCCCTACACCCGAGAAGAGCAGTTGTGGTATGTTAATACCGTAGGAGTAAACAGAATGGACAAATTCTAAACATCATTCCCTGAAAAAAAGTCATGTAATCGTGCCAAGATGACCTGGGACGAGCCTTTGAAAGGAAAAACTGACAACCGGGCGGAGGGGTTTTGACCTAGTACAGCTCGCCTGCACAGCAAGTTCACCGGTTTTTTCCCTAGATGTATGTTGTAGGAAACGCGACAACGAAACACAAGTGATGTCTCAGGTGTAATTTTCGTTCTTTCTCTGTCGTCTTAACACACGTTGTGGTCAGAGCAATGGGGAGATTTTAGAAAACTAAGACATCTACCCACAATCCACCATCCAACATGGCCGCACTGTCATACTGTAAACAATGACTGTTTTGTTGCAACTGCTCTCAGTCTTCAATAAAGCGTAAACTTGTTCATTTACTAAAGTATTCCTTTGTAGAACGTGTGGGAATTACATGATTGTACGGGCTTCATGGTGGACGGTTGATATTGGGTGAAAAAAAAAACAAATAGCGTATTTATGTTGTAGATAAAAAAAAAGTCATGAGACAGACATGTATCGCTAGTTTATATAGTATTTAACCATTTACATCTTGCCTGCCAACATGTTGACCTTTCGTACAGCTTGATATTTGTTAGATATAAGTGGAGGCATATTGACATATATACTTAGGTTTTTTCATTGTCTTCTGTTTCACAGAGCTCATCCTATCACTAGTACCCTTGTAGGCAGGATGGTTCCAACCATATGTTCAGAGTACACAGTACTGATTACTTTTCAAAACAAAGAAGATGATTTCTTGATATCATATTACTCGTTGACTTAATCTAGATAGGCCCCTTATATGTGATAGTTTTTTGGGGGGATCTGTTACTATTATCCTCAAACCAAGGATAGTATACATCTACTGAGTCTTTCATAATCTCGATATTAAATCATTTGGCGATGTTGATCTGGCATATGCCACTGTTTTGCTCGTCGAGTAAACTCGTCCCTAGTTATGTCCTGAATACAGCCTAGTATATTGATATAGTTGAATACTTTTTTTGGGTGTATGTGGATTTATATAACTGTCGCAACATTCCTGATTCTAACTGTTTGAACACTGTTTTTCCTTTACCTTGGACCATCATATACCGCTTGTTGACAACTGATGCTTGCCATTATCAAGATTAGTATAGATGAATGATATATTCTTGTTTATGGTCACAACATACACTTGAAACCAAAAAAACATGGAATAGAACGTCGTCTAGCTCTTACTAACATTACTACATTTTATCGACTGGTTAGACAAAAATTTAACTAACATTGCTACATTTTATCGTCTGGCTTGACTAAAATCTTACTAACATTGCTACATTTTATCGTCTGGCTTGACTAAAATCTCATTTTATCGTCTGATTAAACAAAATTCTAACTACATGGTGTAACATTGCTACATTTTATCGTCTGACGAAACAAAACATTGCTACATTTTATCGTCTGGCTCAACTAAAATCTTTCTAGTATTGTTACATTTTGTCGTCTGGCTAACCGAAAATCTAACTAACATTGCTACATTTTATTGTCTGACTAAACAAAAATCTAACTATTATTGCTACACTGTCTTTGTTCGTCATGTCAAGATAACTGTAACTCAAACAAAGGCAAATATAGCAAAATTAGTCAGGTATTTGTCGTGCCAGACAGTGAAATGTAGCGATTTGTGTTGATTCAAAATGACGTCCTGCTTCAAGTTTACTGGTTTCAATTGCAACATTCGATCAAAGGACAAAAATACACTTCAATTAAAATTACACTTCATCTCGAGTCCACAAATGCGATGATCCGAGATAAATCAGTTGATACCAGATTTATGAATATATCGGCTTTATTGTTTAGATTTGTATGCACAGTAGTAGAGAATTTAACATTATATCAAAGTAGAGTAAAACGGTATAATGATGTATGTATAAGAGTAGTTACTCAGAAATAAAACACAGATCTTGCCTTGGAATAGACTCGTCCCTGAGGGGGGATGTCTCGGCGGACTTCATATTTTAGGGCAGTATGTATGCATTCACAGGATATCACCTTTCTTTTATCAGGAAATAAATAATACAAAATTACTTTTATTGTACACTGCTGCACAAGTCGACTGAGTAGCAATAAAGTTCTTATACCAGTTAGTATGGATTGAGTTGCTTTTGAAAGCTTCAATTAAGGCAGCGGGGTGGTAAGTACGGGGCATTAGCAGGAAGTAATGTTGCATGCCATTGTAGAAATGTGGCGGATAGAAGGGAGTAGGAATTCATCGAAAATTCCAATCCCTTCGCCAATCGATTCAGACTACGCTGCGTGAATTATTAATCTAAAGGCCATGAGCTAGGATTCTCCGCAATAACAAATACCCTTTTAAATACCAAACTCAAAATTTGCCAATTTGGAAAAATGCCCTATAGGTATGATGTATTTACACAAAACAGACAAAGATATTGTGTAGTACGCTGTGTCAACTGTACCGCTGTGCATGTCGTCTGCTGCCATCTGAGGAGCAATCATATAATTCAAGGACTCAATTCACTCAAAGACTGCCACAACAAATTGTTAGAAGAAGCATCTGCATATAAAGTATGCGATATCTGATCATTTCCAGAGTAATATATATCGTTACTGTGTAAGGAACTCTACAGAGAAGAAGGTTAACACATAGACAACGATAAATAACCACCATGCATACATTTGTCAAACACGTCATCAAAATGTGAATCCCAGAGAGTACTGGAGTATAAGACACTTACACCACAGTTTTGGATATTAAAGCCCGAAAATCGTGAAGTCTCGCAAGAAACAGTGAGTGCGGAAACTGACATCAACTTGAAAAGATAATATAAAAGTATTCTTCCAATCTGTAATGACTGTACATCTGATTGGAAGAAATAAAAAAAACACAGAGACCATTTGGAAAACAGTGGAAAACCTGAACTAGACAGTCACATGAAAAAAAAAATAAAATAAAATAAAAAATCTACCTACCCCCCCTGTTTTAAATTGAATGTAATCGGAACCACACAATTTTTTTCGCCTTATGTTATCTTGTTGTCTGTCTGTCTGTCTGTCTGTCTGTCTGTCTGTCTGTCTGTCTGTCTGTCTGTCTGTATGTATGTATGTATGTATGTCTGTCTGTCTGTATGTCTGTCTGTCTGTCTGTCGGTTGGTTGGTCGGTCTGTCGGTCGATCTGTCTAATCTGTCTATCTCAATATCTGTGGTCACGATATCTCAAAAACTAATACTTCAATTGTAATGAAACTTCCTACCCATTTATCTTCTTTATGACAATGGCATGAACTGGTTAGGTTTTTGTAAACCCCGAGAATATTAACACCTAATTGATTATTTTCGGTAATTAAGCTATCTCAAGAATACACTGCAGTGATGAGGTAGGCATTATAGCAATGCATGCTTCAAATTCAAATGACTTAGTGCATGTATTTACGATGACAAAATGCATGTACGTGTCATATATCTTAACAATGCATACTTCAAATTCATATCATTTGACATAACAACAATCCTTAACGAAGCCTAGGCACTCAATTTACAACGTGTTTTAAAATATTTGATTAGATACAATGCATGCTTTACAATTGCTTCCCCAATGCTGTTAACCATTTGGTCCACTGAATCATCTATTGGTAAACTTCTGTATTTAGTTGTACACATAATACGGCGAGGAAACGTAATCAATTTGTATTTTACTGCGAGGATCCTAAAATCAGTGCTTCCATCGACCAGAACGCGTTGGATTTGTAAACGTAATCATTCGGGAGACACGCTGTGACAATAATACTTGGTAAATGATACTTGACGACTGTTATTGAAAGTTTATGACCTAGCTTGGGCCCAGATATTGAATACTTAATTAAGTACAACCATATGTAAACATAGATCCGGATTTAGAACCCAACTTTTGCTCAACACTTCCTACTGATAAAATCTACCACCAATTTACATGTACAATGTTTTTTTTATAAGTAATTGAACAATTTTAAGCAAAAAATGCTTAATGCAAAAAAGAAATGTCTCAGTTGCAGCCAGTGCAGGTTTAAGCCTATGTTCCTATGGTTATCAACATTTATGATAAAACAAAACAAAAATGTGTCATATAGAATGGGATATAACAGGCTACGTGCACGCAGCAACAGACATAACTTGTTATAAACTAGGAAAATAAACAAATGAACCAAATACATAACACTTGGTACTGCATGTTGGTAGTATGGCGACGTTCATCATTCGGGAAGAACAGTTTATAGCCGTTTTTACATACCAGCTACATTCACAAACGGAACTTTAAATTCACTTGTTTTACTTTACCTATTTATCACAAGTTCTTCTTGTTTCTCCTTTAAATGTTTCCTGTTGTACAAAATAATCTTAAATTGACAAGTAAAATAGTAATTCACAGCAACATATCAGTAACAATTGTATCGGTATTCACTTTCGTTTCCATAATTCGGTATTTACTTACAGCAATAATACAACAATTAAACTATACGTCACATAAATTTCTGTGTTTATTGATACATATATTGTTGAAGGTTAATCTCAAATGATCACCGTGATGATATATCAAATGTACATACACGAGAAGACAGCCCTTATCTAATAAGACAACAAACCGAAATCTTTACAACTCTAAGTGTTACAACAGCTAGACCTTCTGGGCAGTATACGTGCCATGTATATTGAGCATATCAAATGAATTCAAGGTACTACGAAAATAAGTATTTCCTACTGCAATATTAAAAGCACGTCTTGTGGTATCACTGACCAAGTGTTTAGCTCATGTACATACAGATAACACTTACCTATTATCATCAAATCAGTGTAATTGTACTGAAGGTAAGTGTTCCAATTTCTTCGTGTCTCAAATTTTCAGAAAAAGACACCGGTTCAATGTACAGTTTCATATATATATAGCACCACAACTGAGATTCCATCTAGATGAAGAGGAAGACACTGCATTGCCAACAGTAGTAAATTATTGAGCAGTATTTCCAAACATGTTGTCGTTGGAAATCAACGGATATCATACAATAACTAACAAAAATGTGACACATTGAAATTTTTCATTTTTCCTTATATTAGGCTCACGTGTCCATAACGTCACGTGCTTTGAATAGTTGGTCAATCTGTTGACAAAGACTGGAGTGCAGTCGAAATTTTCAGGTACAATTTTCAAGTTTGTGTTTGGAACAAACGTTCAATTCGATACTATGGTTTACCAACACAGACGAATTTCCATTTGTATTTTCCATAGAAATGTAAATAAAAAGTCCATTATCAGAGACAACAAAATGGAAAAAAGCAAGCTTGGATAACATTTGCCTTAAGATTCTACACACGAAGATTAAAAGCACGACATGTATATCGCTTCCTTGCTCTGGTATCTTTGGAATGGGAATGGTTTCTACTATATTTTGAATAATATCTTTCTAGAATTTTCATTCTATTGAAACTTCAGCTGTTATCCTTATCCACAAATCAATGTAAATTTGCTCGGTTTTTCAAATCACAAACTACTATTATTATTACAATGGGGTATTGATAAGCTATTTCCGAATTTTTTTTATCCATTTATTCGTACCACTGCGGGCATATTTTTCGTATCGTTTCAGATTACACTTAAGAAGGATGTTATTGTTATCTATTCCAGAGAACAAGACACAGCAAGAGTAGAAATTCAATGAAAAGATTTGCCTAAAAAAGCGTTATCAGCAATGTCACAATTTGCAAGATCTATTTCATATGACTGAAAATGGCCTTATTTTTTTTTATTTATCATATTTAGTAATAAATGCAAACTGACGTAGGACTGTATTCATGATATTCCCCACTCACTCAGATTACAGATTACAGAATATGGATTAGAATATTTCTATGTTCTACATTTTTTAAATCTTTATCATGCCGAGTGGTTTGACGAGTTATATTTCTACACATCCTCCACAAGTTGGCCCCCGGACTTTCCTGAATGTGTGGATTTATATGTCCTGCAAAGAAACCGGATTGTAGTAACTCAGTAATGATATCAGCTTACAAATACGCACATCAAAGTGATGATGATATCTAACATAAAGAAAACGGTTAGCGTTTGGATAAAGCTACGTTTACTTGACACCTAACACATAAAACCATCAAAGATTGGAAACACGATCAATGTTTTTGTATAACAAACAGCTTACTTGTCTTAAGAGCTAGACTACTATTACAATGTTTTACCGACAATTTCTGTCACTCGTTGCCTTCTAAGCTCCAATTTCCACGAATCGCAGGAACTTACAATGTAAGTTTCAATACTAATACGTTGTTGGAACTAACATTTCAATTGTAAGCTTATATTCTTACTTGCGTGCTGTCTGATTCTTAAATGTCAAAAGTCGACAAATGTAAAATTTACAATCTCAATGTGTATCTACAATATGAATTTCACTTTCAGCTGTATGGATATCGCTATAACTCAAGGTTTATGTAGTTGATGTTGGTGGGGAAGGAGGCGAGTATTTCCAGGAAATTGGATTGAGATTGTCAAGTACCTACATTCAATATGGCATATAATGCAGATGGCCTAGACAACATATGAACATTTGACCATCGCCAAAACGATTTATCTTTTAAGGCGATTGCGACATGGTTTTCTTTGTAAACAAAGAAAGAATCACAAAATGAAAATATAGAGCCCTTTACATACATACATACATACATGCATGCATGCATGCATGCATGCATGCACGCACGCACGCACGCACGCACGCACGCACGCACGCACGCACGCACGCACGCACGCACGCACGCACGCACGCACGCACACACACACACACACACACACACACACACATACATACACACACACATACATACATACATACATACATACATACATTTAGCATATAACAACTGCGGAACTCCTCCTAGACGCTGTTTTAACGTATACAACAGTAGAAAACAAGACGATAAAACAGGTATGAAATCCATTATGGATGTAGCACCTCGGGGCACCGTGATCATCAGTCGGATATGCTTCTATGGAGACATCAAAGACATACCTTCCGAAGGACTTCATCGACTTAACAGCAACTTCTTTTAGCTTAGAAGAGGAAATTGCACTATCACTGGAAAGAATAGAGGCTTCCATTTTCATTAATATATATTTTATTCATTTAAAAATGATAAGCTGTATATCTGTATCATTCTGTATTAGTACGTTGTAAGACGACATAACTGGTATGATCGACGGCGATATAGTACACTCAGTTAAGTTGGACATGCAGTCCCTATAAAAACACGAATAACAGATTCAGCCTTTACTGCACTGTCTTCTAGTTTGTTCCAATCTATTACTGTCCTTTGGAAGAAAATGGTTTTTTCCTGCATTACAGTGGTGGAGCTGGTAACGGCGACAATAATTTCAAGCATATATATTATATATATATATGTGTGTGTGTGTGTGTGTGTGTGTGTGTGTCGCCTATCTGTACTTTTGATGGTGATACTGTGACAAATTAAAAACTGAAATTGTGTTACTGGCAATTTTGACTACAGCCAACGAAGTTAGACGGTCCCTGTTATTATCCCAGTCTTGTGTGTGTGTTTGTTTGTTTGTTTGTTTGTGTGTGTGTTTGTTTGTTTGTTTGTTTGTTCGTTTGTTTGTTTGTTTGTTTGTTAGCGGAATATCTAAAACTCATGTATGGAGTTAAATGTAACTTTGTGAAAAGATAACCCATGGGACAAGGACCAAAGATGAGATTTTACTTAAAGAACCCTACTTTACAGTTCTATTTGTTTTTCAATATTAATTCCAGTCACCATGTTTTAATATATATATATATATATATATATATATATATATATATATATATATATATATATATATATATATATATATATATATATATATATATATATATAAAATGAACTGATTTTGAATTTTAATTTGTTTTAGTATATTATACAGTGCATAAATTAAGTATCTCGCAATTATGTCCGTAATGTTATATGCATCGATCGTGTATTTTGAAAACTGTTCTACTATCTAACTCTTGGTGAAAATTGATTCAGTATTCATATTGCTGTATTGGTCTACGAAGCTACCAAAATGTGCTGAAATGGCTAATGACAATTTCAAAGAAACCGAATGTAAATATGCTATATGGTTGCGAAACTACGTGACGTAACACATACATAATCGTAACAAAATCAGCATATGCATGCACAGAAGTACCTAGTTTAAAAATGGATTCAGAACGTTGAACAAAAACGATAAAGAGTTCCTAGGTCCCTAGAGAATTTACAGGTCTGACTTCATGAGCGTTCGCTTAAAAATAGACTGCAGGCCTATTCATGACCAATAACTTTGAAAGCTTTTACCTGATGCAGTGGCTATGCACTCACACGGTCTTCCGAATGTTGTAAATAATGTCGTCTGTATTGTATGTTATTCACAACACTACGTCAATTCATTTCCAATTAAGAAGTCTTAAAATAAGAACAAAAACATAACCGGCTGCTTTCAGCGATGACGTCAAGTCAATGACGGAAGATGTGCTTCGTCGTTAGTCATTTTCACGTCAATATCAGTGACGTAATATACAACCCACTTACATACATACGCACGCACGCACATACATACATGCATACATACATACATACATACATACATACATATACACACACACACACACACACACACACACACACACACACACACACACAAGAACACTACGAAACTCTTTCCGGCCGCCTCTCTAAATTTGCTACTTTACCAAATATTTTATCTATCTTTTAAAATTTTGACAAATTTTTTTTTACGTCCGACCTGCGTCGAATGTTATTCGTGACATTGCCGCAAAACACAACAAGTTTAAAAGACTGGTCCATCGTTTGATAAATGATTCTATTTTGTACAGGCTTTTTCGGAAGTTCACATTAACCAGTGAACTAGAGACACCGAAAACCCACGCACTGTATACACAAATTACTGAATAAAAAAGGTGTGTTTGGTCATGCAGCTTTACTACGCTTAATTTCAGGGTGCTGCGTCTAGCAGAAGTTTGAACAATGTGTGAAGTCGTGAGATACCAACGTCAATCTGGTAAAGAGTATCTTGGAGTGGTGAATTGTAGATCATTTGGTGTTGTGTATGTCAGAAGGCTCTCGCCTTTGACTGATGTCTAGACGAATGTGGTAAACAACATCTGTGTATTAATACTGCGGAAATCGAGTTGATACTTTCTGACATAGACAAAACTACTAAAACAGTTGTTGTTCGATGTGGTAGATAACACAAGTGGGTGATAGTGGTACCTCTATTGCGCAGATACAATCATCCTGTTTAAATACTTGGATTTTCCTCAAAATGCACACTGCAAGTCAGCAGAAACGCCACCCTACAATGAATACGACACTGATAACCGAGTCTTCCGTTTACTAAGATAGACGCAAACTAAATGTATGGTAGATTACACAAGTGCGCGATAGCGGTTCCTCTGTTGTTCGATTCTTATCACCCTGTGATCAACATAGTGTAAACATTGGAAGTCCCGAAACAGTACTGCAAGTTCATGAATCTCTAAATAAACTAGTTTTCAGAGACGCCTCCCTACTGAGACATACAGTTAAACCAACATCCATTCAATACCTTATGTAACAACAATAGTTTTAGTTCGTGTCTATCTTGGTTAGCTGAAACCTCGGTTTCCACTGTCGTAGATTTTGTGAAAATGAAAATGTTTACCATCACTTAGTAATAAAGTCATAAGATGTCTATGAAATATGAATGATTTGTTGATTGGATAAGTGGTGACATGACACAATGTCCTACTAATTAATGCTAGCATTCTGAATTATATACAAGACTAGTATGTTTTTACAAGTTACATATGGATTCATATCTTATTTTTTGTACAAACTGTTTTTGAATGGCTAAAGATTGCATACATACATACATACATACATACATACATACATACATACATGCATGCATACATACATACATACATACATGCATACATACATACATACATACATACATACATACATACATACATACATACATACATACATACATACATACATAGAAATATATATATATATATATATGTATATATATATATATATGTATATATATATATATATATATATATATATATATATATATATATATATATATATATATATATATATATACTCGGTGAGTATCAATCTGCTAAGACAGTGCTCTGTACCGCAGTGGCAGAGCGCAATAGTTTTATATATATACATGTATATATATATATATATATATATATATATATATATATATATATATATATATATATATATATATATATATATATATATATATATATATATATATATATACATGTATATATATAAACTTTGACACCATTCGTGTTGCTAGTGTTATAGATCATAAATGTACGGAAAACAAAGTCTTGAAGCCTGAAGTCGGCCATTTTGTGACCGGGGCAACTGCGTTATGACTTTAAAATTAAGTTTATTTTTGCAAATACTCCTCGAAAGTTGGTATTGAAAATGTCTAGGATGGTGAGCTTTGTTTCCATGCGTTATATCAGCAGGTTGATATTCCGATGACGATTTGAACGATTATGTATATAGGTTTTATCACTAAAATGAGGTCCTGAACCCCGTCTTAAGATAGACAACTCCTCTCTCATCATAGATATACAGCGTATGGCCTAATCCTAACACACTGACGTACACACGTCACCTCCATGCACACATGTGAGGAGACAGTCATTTCTAACTGGCTGGGATGTGTTCTGAAGATGATCCAAGTTTTTTATACCACCCCCACCATACACACAAACACACACGCATTCGATGGCCAAAGGCAACGCTTTCCAGAATGACCGCTCCCACACCCTATGTATTTTCGGCATGTACACTTTAACGTTGACGGTATCCATGATCTGATTAACATAGTGATAGGGCTAATAGATTCTTACATCAGTATTTGTTATTTCTTTCTGACACAATTTTTTTCTGCCGTCATATCACTGATGATAACGTACACTGTGGGTGTGTCGGTAAACATAAATCCACGCATGACTCATAACATGCTGTTTTGCAGATGATATAAATATTGATATTGAAATAAGAACATTATCTTCTAACAATGCTGCTTGTGATGCATATATATATAATTTGTTGTATGATACGTTGCAGTATGGCCAAAATGTAACACAAAATCAGTCAGGGTTAATTCATGGCACCAGTTGTAAAAAAAACAAACAGTTGTAAGAAAAACAAGTCTTCGTAGAAGACACGATCACTTCAAATAATTACTCCTATGTGACTGAGTGGTGACACGATTTTGAAGAAATTTGTGGCAACAAATAATACTAACAAGTGTGTGATATGGGTCAAGGTCTCAAAAGAATGTTTACATCTGATATTATACGGATAGACACTTGATATAGTCTCCATGTATTAACGTTTTTGAGTTATGCAGTAAATCATGATTGACATTACAAATATGGCCACCATTCAGTTAAATTTGCATAACGAAGTGATGTGAGCTCCAGAAGTAACACATGTATGATATATTCATCTTCTCTTGTTCTACATTACCTTTAGACATTATTTTGAAAGAAGTTGACCAAATATAAATGCTACATATGCAAGAATATGCAAAAATAATATGATTTTGATAATTGACATAGCGTTCTAGGTCGAGGTCAAAGGTTGCTTTCTTACAATACAGCTTGCATGTAATTATATGCCATTTGTTGCCAAGTTACAGACACTTTGTTATGTTTTATTTGTTGCCTAGTTACAGACACTTTGTTATGTTTATTTGTTGCCAATTTGTTTTGAATCATGTCTACACGTAATATAGAAGACAACTATGCACAAGGATTACTGTTAATGCTAATAATATCACTTTTACTGAATGACAGCCATATTTGGAGTAA